>NW_009926132.1:4544-18851 GCF_000696875.1 Nestor notabilis | reverse complement strand
GAGCGGTCCCCCCCTGCCCAGCTGACACACCATGTCAGGGACTGGAACTGACACAAACTGAGATTCAAATTATTTAAAATAACAGTTATAATAAATATAGCCCTCACTCATTTTTTCTTCTCTCTGTGTGCAGAGTGAGGAGCCTGAAATCAAACTGACATGGACAGTAAATTGAACAGTTTCACACCACTTGAGTGCATGCTCTTCAATAATATTTCAGATGCTAAATTTTACAAAGGATTGGCAGCTTGCATTATTTTGTTTGCATTTGATGTCTTCTAGAAAGCAAGGGATATTAGGGATATATCGTGGACACAGAAATAACTAAAATTGATGGTTATCTCTAGAATATTTCCTGCCATCTGGACAGCCTGAACATACAATAATATGTAAGATTTAGAAAGATTTTTCTGGTACCTCATCCTATCCCAAAACATAACTGAACTCAAAAACTTCAAGATGTTAGCGTGTAAGTGTTTATTTTCATTTTCTGGTTTATTCTACTAGGAAGCCACATATGAAGCCTGCTACTAGATTTCTCCATTCTTCTCAAAAAGATGGAGATGATAGTTCCAGGTAAAGCCATTGGCACAGCTTAACATTGCAAATAAGGGGTTGTTTTCATCAAATGGCATTGCACTTTCGTGTTTCTTGCAATAAGATATAAAAAATAAGCTACTTAGGCTTCACAGTTAAAGATTTGTTTTCCTGTCCTAGGTTGCATTTGCAGTTCTCCTTTGAACTGCCTCTACTGTTTAAATGTCTTTTCTGAAATGTGTACTCCAGAGCTGGATACATCATTTAACAAATATTTTAAATGGTGTAGTTTATAGAAGCAAAGTCACTTCCCATCTTCTATTGAACTTCTACTGAATGTTCTCCATGTACATCCAAAAGTTACACTGGTTTTTTTTTTGGTAACAGTTCACTTTGAGACAGTTATCAATGATGCGCTTGTGACTTATCAGATAATTTTTTCCCCTCCCAAATATAGAACCTGTAGTTTCGTCTCTCAGATATTTTAACCTCAGATTGGCTTTATTAAAAAAAATAATAAATAAATAAAAATTGATAGGACTGTGAATATTTAATCACTCCTGTCCTATTGATTATTTACTAATCTACCTTTGTTGTGATATTAGAAAACTGAACTCAAGAAGATACTATATTCTCATGGTGTGGTTCCTAAGCATTAGATAGCATCGGACTAAGATTAACTTTAGCTTAGGTACTAAAGTTAATCTTCATTTAGCACTTTTAAGTGCTTAAAGTTAAGCTCTTAGGTGCTTTCCTGAAGCCCCAAGAACAGGAAAGATCTTTGGAATACTAGGCCATATAAAGTCCTTGGTTGACATGATAAATCACTTCCAAAAGGATCTCTTCTGCTGACCACATGATCTTGCTTATTCTTGATGCAGGGTCCTTCATTTTCTTAACAGGGGAACAGATAGCTACTGCTGTTGGCTAGTTGGAGAGCATTCTGACTAGTCTTTCCATTTCTAATGTATAACCTTTATTATATTAGTACAAGGATAATCTGTCTTTGAGATCCAGTTCTGGATGCCTTTTTAGTTCTGTCTGATGTCAACTGAGTTTAAGCTAAACAATTTCTCAGTTCTTTCCTTTTTATCCATGTCTGTAACTTTTCCTGTAGCAGGTTCTTGCAAACTGTTCTCTTCAAAAGTTTTATTCATTGGTTCACTTTTTGAAGATAAGCTTTGGTTTTCCCAACTCTCAGGTTCCTAATGTTTGTTTGTTCTTTAGTCTCCCTTTATCTCTTGACTCCTTTGCACTTATGTGCAATCTCTAGCAACATTGGGAAAATCCAGAAACCTCCCCATCATCCCTTCATACACTTTACAACATGGCCAGGGGTTCCTGGACACTCAGACTCTTGGTTCCCCTCAGGATTATCAACATAAAGAGAAACACTTTGACTCACACAGAAGCTTCCAAAATTTTCTTTATGAATCTTTATGCCAAAACCTATAGTTACACATCAGACTTGCAGAACATGCAGCTGGAGAAATTACTTCTCTGGCTCACTGCACTGTGCCCGCATGGTCTGGAGAGTTGGTGTGGAATGGCTGGGATTCAAGGCTCACACTCCCATCTTTCCATGTGTTTAGCAATACTCCAAAACTCTCCAGCAACTCCAGTGTTATGAGTTTCATTCATGGTAAGGACAGGAATCAGGGCATTTGAGAGGTATCACAATGCAGTTGAAGTCCAAATGAAACTTTTGATCTTCTAAATGTTCATTTGCATTGACTTTTCCAGAATAAATGCTGAGTGGCTTACTCTCGCAATAAAATCTATGAAAAAAGAGGAGAATAACACAGAATGCAGACACCTTAAATGATAAAGATCTTTTATACCTATAGGAACTTTTGCTTGCACAGTGATGGGTACTGAATTGCCCAGAAAGCATGTACACTGCCAATTACCTAAAGTCTTGATATCTTTGGCAGGATCATATAAATAATGTTTCTCCTGGAATAACATGTTCTTGAACTGTTTCTCCAGTGTATTTTCTGCACATATGTTTCCCATTAGTAGCAGACGGGAAAGTCTTGCTCAAGAACCCTTGTACATCCAGTTTAGAGAGGCAAAAAGAAGAAAACCAAAACATTTCTAACACTGTCTTTGATTCTGGTTTTAAACTTTTCTGATCTGCCTCATGCTTCTTTACAACTGAGTATGTGTTAATGGATATGAAGACTTTTGATGCTTGTGGACCACTTCCCACATTGGTGATCTCTGAGAATTAGATAATTCTGTAGGTTGAGTAAAGCAAAATATTAAACACAGTTATCACTGTAATATTTTTACAAATTTAAACAAAGAATCCCTCTACATCAGTCACTGTGAGATAATCCCATTTAAGGTGGACAAGAGGATAGAAAAATGCTGGTGGATTAGCAGGTTTATATCAAGAACTCATTGCACTGAAACTTCATATTGTCCAATGAATTTAGACAGCATAATCGGTGGACTCTGGGGAGTCAGTCAGCAGACCAGTACATGGTGCAATTACTTCTCCCTAAATATAAATATCTGGCACCACTTTATGTATTGCAGTCTCTTGTCTGGCCTCTGGCAGCTATGCTAGATATATGGGGTCTCCTTGTGCTGTCTCTCTGTCATATCTGCCAGCCTTACGTGGATATCTCAGGTACCAAATGGTACAGAGTTTCCTAGCTTAAATGACTAATTAATGATGTGTGGGAATTTAAAATCAGTTCTCAGGTGTACAAAAGTTGTGTGGGCCCCCTTTATGAACAATAGATAAAGATCAACACCATAAGATAATAATGCACCCTGTCTTAGTACAGTGTCCAAAAAAGGCGACGCAAATCATTTCCTGGAAGTACCAGCTTCTCCCTAGAGAGGAACCTGCTCTTTCATTTTCAGATGGCTAAAGGCGATGTGGATCCCAAGCTTTACATCACACTCAGTGAACATTTGTCCAATAATGTTTTTTTACCAGGACAGGATTAAATGTAACTCACCCATAAAGAATCACGTCAGCCTCTCCTAATTCCCTTTGGAAGCCTCTGACACACACGCAGGTTTGTGCTAGCACTTTCCACCTTGACAAATATACAGGACTTGACATAGCCTCATTCCAGGCTTGGAAACATAATTAATGGTGTGTCAAAATGACTCACATCACCACTTACCTCATTTTTCCCCTTCTACATCTTAACTCTGTATAGTCTCATTTTCCAGCTGCCACCCCTTTGCAGGTGGCATACAGACCTGTCCAGTCTGAATTGTCATCCTGATCAGTGTGACCTTCTCTTCACCTCTCTTTGAAGAACTAGAGATAAGATGCAAAGTTTTGGAGTTTTCAAAGTTTTCATGCTATTGGTAAAGACTGTCATGTCAGTAGCCATTCTACCTTACTCCAGTTAATGTATTATTGGAAATTACTTTTTCTGTCAATCCACAGAAAGGCAGATCTCATCTGGGCTATTATCACCCTGTGTCTTTTGTCTCGGATCTTAACCTTACCTTGCTGTTACATTTCCTAAATTTTCCTCCACCTTTCCTTAACTGTGAGTTATTGATAAGTCATTTTTCTCATATGATCCCTTGCCTTACTCCTTTTCTATCATACGAAACAAACTGCTTGCTTTAAATCTCAAAGCCTGCCACAGAGGATATTCATCTTCTTTTCATTCAGTGTTAATGATCTGATACAAACCTCTAAGCAGGCAATGAGGACAAACCTCTTTATCTGTATCATTTTCAAGAGATCACACCTTAGACCTTTTTCCAGGTTATGTTTTACACACCAAAAAATTATTTCTATGTGTGTTCAGAAAACTTTTGTTCTTTACTTAGCTTTTCACAGAATCTCAGAACTGTTGAGGTTTGAATAGACCTCTGGAGGTCATCTGGTACAACCCCCTGCTCAAACAGGGCCACCAAGAGCTGGTAGCTCAGGACCATCTCCAGATGGCTTTTGAATCTCCCCAAGGACAGAGACTCCACAACCTCTCTCTTTGAAATCAGTTTTCGCTTTGAAGCCTGAAAAGCACATGAGGACAGACAGCTTGTACTGAGTTGTGAGATGACCATCCAGTAGACCTCTGTAAGAGAGAAGCTGTCTTGCCATTTTCACAGCTATAACCTCCTCCATGAGGAATGGTGGTTCAAATCTCAGAGGGATGGTTCAAATCAAATAACATACATCAACAATATGTATCTCAGTATTTTGTTTGGCTACACATTTCAAAGAGTCGATAGCTGACAGAAGTCCAGGCGATATGATCTCTCATAACGTCATTTCAGGTACTATACCTCTCAGATATCACAGAAGGTATGTGGGAAAGACCTAACTGAAGTATTGTGATTGAAATATATCTTTGCAGATTCTCTTTTTTCCTCAAGGAATACAATGTTATTAGTAGCTCTATAATCTCTCTCCCAAGATCAGCTAAGAAATCATGAGGTGTTCACATCTTAAACTGAACATCTCAAAAATCTGCCAAAAGAAACAAACCTTTATGTTTAAAAACGTATTACCTATGCCAAAATCTTGTCAGAAACACCATGGTTTTTGTCTTTATTTTTTTGATAGCAATTTCTGGTGGCATTCAGCTCAAAAAAATCAGATATCTCAGTGTTCATGTATACATGTAAACTAGATGCTTATTATCTGCTTATATTTAGTTGAAATATGGGATTTAATTCAGTTACCTTAATAGAAGCATCAAAGTGGCATATTTTTGCAAGGGCATTTGAGATTCCTTCTTCCATCTGATAACCAGTAGCTAGCCCATAAATTTGCAGATCCTCTGTAATGGCCACCATTTCTTGTTCCAAGAAACTTCTCAAAAATAATAACTGGGTGCAAATTTTGAGAAACATTCACTTCAGACCATTATGACTCTCTTTTAATTGTAATGTTTATTTATCAATTGTATGTTTGCTTACTATAGTATTTTTAAACTCCTTTATCCAACCTGAATTTAGGTCTCTTAACTGTGAAGAATGATTTACCACACTTGGAAAACTAGTTCAGGACTTGACAGATCTCAGATTATAAAGTGGTTTATTGCATTATGTTTAAATTACTTTTTTGTTCCATTTTGTTCCATCCTCCTGGTTATATTCCACTTCATTAAAATGCCAAGTCCATTTTAATCTGTTGCATTTATTCTTCTTATTACTTTAAGATTGCTCTAAGGTGCCTCAACCATTGTTGGATTAGGTGATTTATAAAATTTTATTTTATTATTTTCGTAAATCTTAGCTCTTTCATAGTCTTTTGTGTTTCTCTGAATTTATTCCATTTTGTCTCTATATAGATGTTTTACATTTGGAATAATGTAGTTCCCAACAGTTTTTCCAGACAACATAAGTCATATGCAAGTATTATGTATTAAAAAAAAAAAAAAATAAAAAAAAAATCTTTCTGTAGATTGTCTGTCTATATTTTAGGATTATGATGTTGCTATTTCCTGCACACTTAGCATCTTTCATTATTGAACAATTATGGCAAGTTTAAGTGTCTAAGTTTTGTGTTCCATCAGTTTTAAATCAAGTGTTCTCTTCCTTAAGGAGCTGTATCTATTCTGAAGAGAAATGAGAGGTTCTGCATAACGTTTTCCATCATGGATTTACAGTGCCGTTTGGCAAAGTAATATGCTGGTTATTCATAAGAACAAAAACACAGTGAACTCAAAATACCCAGTCTATTTTTTTTTTCTTACCACAGGTTAAAATTAGAATAAAATAATCAGCTAGATATAAACTTGGTGAACTTGCAGTTTCCAGCTGCATTTTTCCTTTACCACCTGAAAATGTGAAGCTAACTGCCCTGACTCCAATTTTGAACCTGTTTACCCAAACATAAATAAGCAATAACTGTTGTAACCGAAAACATACAGAAAGTAAGAATAGTAAATTAAGACCCCTATGTGATGTTATTTTCCAGAACAGATTTTCCCAGTACAATAAATGGAAATGATCCAAGAGAAGAAAACAATGAAACTATCTATGGTGGTGTACTGTGGAAGAATAAAAGAGAAAAAGCATTGTTGTTGGAGAAAACAGCTGGAGTTGTAAGGCTACCCTTCTTGCAATGTATTTGTGATGCCGTAACCAATTCTCTAAAAACAAGAACATTAATGAATGGGCTATTATACAATAACTTACTCCAAGGCCTGGTTCTTTTCCAAGTGATTGTCAGCTTCACGCTGCCTGCAGTGTGAATATGTTGGTCCTGAGCCTCTGACTCAAGCCTAATAGTACTCTTCAAAGATGCTCCTTCCCGTTGCAATTCTCCCATATACTACAAATTGCAGATTCATGGTTAGTTATTCTGCCACTGACCGCAGCAGGTCATGCTTACAGCATAGCCCACATTCAGAGAGACTAAACAACATATAACTTTCTTCAGGGCAACACCATACCATGCAGATACTAAGACCTTCCTTGTTATGTGGCAAGCCCACCCTGTGCTTAGTATCCTAGCATAGCAGAACTCCTGTTGTGTAGGGTCACAAGAAAATGGGCATAGGAAGACAACCTTTGATTTTCAGGGGCCACATCATTTTTAAGATTATTACTGTAACAACTGTGACACAGGTTGAAAAACAATCTTTGATTTTACTGTACCTTTTGCAAAGTACCTATAAAAGGTTACGTTACAGCAAAATAATCTCAGCAGCAATTTCTATAATGACAATGCATGGAAATAGCGTATGAAAAAAGCTGAAAAAAGTTCTAGAAAATGAGAAACAGAAATTAATCAGTGATACATGAACCTGTTGAGTATACAGAGTGAAAGCAGATTTGCATTTTTTCGAAGGTTTCAAAGACAGAAAAAATAGCATATTTCAGGCTGGGGTTTAACTGGAATTTGGAAGACTTCTAGTGGTCACTGGCTGATTGAGCCTTGTGTTTTAAAATAAAATACAAATGGCTTGACAAACCACTGGGAATTTGTGTAGCCAAGGAAAAGAAGGGCAGCAGGCAGAGGCACATTCCTCACACTCATCTGGAAGGGATGTTACAGTGCTTGTCTTGTGCCAAGGATTCCTTGTAAAAGCAAGTCTGGGTATGTAAAGGACATGGGGGCCAGAGAGCTCTTAGAGTATTTCCTGGGTGATCCAGTAGCCAGGGCCTTGGTGTTCACTGCTCTGCACACCCACTTTCTCTGTAAAAAACATTCAGAAATTCTGTTTACATTTTGAGCATGTTAAGTAACAAATGCACAAGACGGATCAGCTTAAATAAGAATTCAAATGCTGTTTTCTGGGATTCATAAGTACATTTATTTTGCATAGAAAACTAAAGCCTGAAAATTATACCTAAAAAGAAAACCACTTAAAGTAACTTTTTAAAAAACCTGATGCAGATATTGATCTTGGTTATAAGTGCCAAGGGACAGATGGTATGCACTGATGCATGCTAATACTCATACAGATCAGCTTTTAATATACTAACTGTCAGCACAAAAAGACAAACAGATAATCTATTGTTATTTTGTATTATTTTTGTTCAGTGCTGGTGGGAAACATAATGAGTCTGTGCTGTATGACAGCAGCAATGAGTGTTCAGCTGAGCATGACCCCATGTGATGACAGAAAGTATATTTTTAGATTTCTGCTGCATACTTTTCTTTATTCTCTTCCATATTCGAAAGTGACTTTTAGACTATAGGGCCACACTGAAATTAAGTGCCTATATAAGCATCCACAGCACTTGAACAGTCTGTGGTGTTCAAGAGAATATAATTAACCACAAAGACATAGGTTCAACTTCTCTTTACATTCAGCAGGGGAAACAAGACCAAGATATCAATAGAAATTTAGGTAGATGCCTTCCACCAACACAGGTGAGAAATCAGAAAATTACAGCATCCCATTCTCACAGCTATGGAGGGTCTGCAATGGCTTCAGCATTTCAGACGAGAAGTTTGGTGGTTTGAAATCCTTCTCTGGTGTTTCTCAAGAGTTGTTAGCCTACCTTTCCCAGCAGAAACTCTTGGGAGCTACCTACAGCATGTTAGAGATTATGATAGTAAGTTAATGATATAAATGGTTGTCTGCTGGAGACACGCCAGACCCTGCACTCATTCAGTTTGCAAGTATAAACACAGACAACTTCAGTCACCTGGATCCACAAGGTATTGATATAGGCCACGAGGTAGTGTGATCTGCAGCTGGAATGCCTTTATGGACTTTCAACAGGAATACTTTCATTGTACCACAGCAAGAAGACCAAGATGCAGCGAAAGAAAGTATAGATGAACATCTTCAGGGCAGGCATTTGATTTGGAGGATTCTTGGTACTTCCGCAGTTGAGGGTAGATTTTATGGTTCCTGCCCCAAAGGCTTTCTTCTAACTGCTCTAGGGAAGAAGCTATTCTATACTTCACTGTAATAATCTCTCATCTTTTCCAGTACACTGCCGTGTTTTTCCATTTCCATTAGTTGGCTTGGCCACAGGGGTTCTGCATATTTTCATTTACTTTTATGTAACAAGAATATCAGGTAGTAAGATCAACTCGCTTGATGTCTGGCCGATTCATTCCTTAGGTTTATTAACTAAGATAGTCAGTAGGGAGCATTACAGGGAGATGGGTAAAGAGGAACTGAGAGGGGCATAAGATATGATTTCCAGATTCTTTATCTTCCTATTGTGTTCAGTGTTCAAAAGCAACAAACATCAGAGTCTCTCCACACTGTAAAATGCAGACAAAATTTCTCTACTTTTGATTTTTTTTAATATAGCCGTAGTGGTATACTGGCAGTATACTAGTAGCCTACTAGTAAAAAATAGAAATATAATCAGCAAGAACTAGAAAAAATCCCATGAGGACTGAAGAGGGCTTGTACAGCGCAGGAGATGATAGGAATAAATGAATTTAGGGTCTTTTCTGGCTTTGAAAATCAGTGAAGTTTGATGCATCTTGAAATCCCTCAGGCACACCAAACAAAGACCCTAAGAGGAAAGCTGTATTAAATTGGATGTAAAAGCCCCATCCTTGGCACTGGCCAGCAGTCTATAGTGTATACATGTGTAATGTGATTTTCCAATGAGATAAATTATAATCTGCTTCCAGTATTGATTCCTCTATTTCAGATTCATGAGCTGATTGAAAACAAGGACTCTGACATTGCTGAATGCAATAAATTGGGCCATGAAGGAACAGTCTTAGGCATGCATCCCCATAAATTAGACTGAGATAACTACAGAATTTCATTGAACATAAAACAGCCTCTTCGTTTGAAGAGAACTACAGCCCTCTGCTGAAACCCTCCGTATTCTGTCCCTCATCTCCTAAATCATCTCAGCCCTGGAGCATAAATATTAAAGGAAAACAGGGAGATACATTTTCATTCCATGTGCTTCCTCTGCTTGGATGAGAACAGCGTTCACAGTATCTTAGCTAGCCCATGTGCAAAGAGGACAGGTGGTTTTGTCAGCATCTGTTTCTTGGGAGTGTAGTGAGCTGCATGAATGCTCCATCATCAAATTCAATTCACCACTGTTAAAAAGTATCCATAGCATATTCTTGCCTTAGTAGATACATAAATCTCCATCTTACAAACAGTTACTCTTTCTCTCCTTCTGCTGTGTCCTGTTACAATGCTGTTCCCAAACTTCAGTGGAAGCGTGGCCAGGAAAGTGTACTTTCAAAATACGTGCATATTACATTTCAGATAATCTCCACAACTTCTGTTCCATGCTTTACCCTAAACAATTCTTCTCTTTATCTCCTTCATCTTCCCTCAAAATAATTACAAAGAACAGCCAAACCCTTTCTCAGTCGTTGCTTTTAGCCAACTTGTTATACTCTCTGACCTGAAGCCAAGATGACCAATTTAAAACAGACATTAGAAACACTCCAGAAAGAGTCTTCTAAATTTGCAGGATTTTGAAAGTTTGTAATGGTGAGCTTTGGCTCAGATTAAATCATATTTCTATTAAAGTTCATTCTGTCTGCTAGCATATCCGTTCAAACTGTCTATAATTTCTAGAGGTCCTATGGCTACCAAGTATTTCAGCACAGAACTTAATCAACCAGACTGGTTTCTCAGGCTCATCTGGACTGCTCCCACATGGAGCATCCTTTGGTATTGTGTGAGGTGCCTGACAGTGTACTTATGCAGTTTAGATTACACTTTATATGAAATAAAATTATGTTCCAGGGAAAACCAAAGTATCTTTCCTTGATTAATATACTTATCAGGAAATATTTTCTTCCTTTTTTTCATACTTCTGGTTATATTAGGGGGCAACTGTTCCAGTCAAGCCCCTCTTTCTGGCAGATTAATGATGTATTTCTCTCGCTTGATTTTTAGACAATTGAACTAAATTATCACCAATGCCTTTTCTGGCCCCAAACTAAGACAACTAAATAGCCTGTATCAGGTCTAACTGTGTACTGCTTATTGAGATGAAGAATTCCATTTGCCTAATATGAATGAGACAGAGGTATGCAGGACCAGATTCCTCCTGTCTGGTTTGAGCCAGCTGTGAGATTTGGGACCGTCACAGTCTAGGCATACTGGCAAGGATAAAATGGAAGATGACAATGCATTAGTTCTCCCCTGGCTAAAATATCCCCATTTAAATGGGTTTAGATAGCTATAAAGTGCAAAACTTCTGCAGCTACAACTTTCAAACCTTTTTTCTTCTTGACTTTCAGATGTAGAATGCAATTTTTTGATAGACTCTGGGCATCATCCTTGGACGCTGCTAACCAGGACTGTCAAGCACTTTGCTGCTCTCAGAGACTTTTAATTGTTCACTCGGAGCAAATGTTTTCCACTGAGCAGAAAAGCAGGATATTGCAGTCAAGATTAAGTCCCCCCATCTCCAATCATTGAATCAAATAAAACCTTCTTCCACCCACACATTGCTATCTCAGCTTAACAACAAAAACAACCTGCCAATCTCTCCCCACACAGAAACCTTCAGAGTTTTCATCAAAACCAATGGAAAGGCACTGCAAAATTTCTCAAGCACACCAGGCAGAAATTGCCATAATTCCTTTCAAATTATTTGCTGTTATTTTCTTTGAAACCATGGGATGGATCAGATCAGGAGCAAACAAGTGGGGTATTTCCTGTACCAGAAACATGCTACAAATAAAGACAGTTTTGCTCCCCTCTAAAGGAGCACTTGTTGGCCAGAACTGTCAAAGCTTGCTGAGCAAAACCTTCCATCCAGAAAGCCAGAGAGGCAAAAACAAATAGGAATCTAAATGCAATTGTAGGTATGAGAGAGACTAATTGTAAAACAAGTAAATTCAAGAAGGACCCACTTTAATCAGGGATAAGAAAAGAGACAGAAAAATAACACAGATTCGGTCTTGAAAATTTGAGACAGCTCGCAAAAGGAAAAGCATCCACAATATTTGCCCTGACAAGGAATGAAAAGAACTAAAGATGAATAATCAGAGTCTTATGGAAAGACTATGGCAGAGCAAGGCACTGAATTTAGGTCTTCCCAGACCTGGTTATTACTGCAGCCATGGGGCTGTGGTGACTTACTTGAAGCAAGCTGGAGAAGGTAATGAATATTAATGAGGAACTCATAAGAGGCAATTGTTTATCCAAGCTGTAGGCTATGTAGGGTTTGGGGTAACATTTTGCTTAATGAGGTGCTAAAAAACACAATCGACTCAGATACATAAATACAGAGACAGAGAGACAGAGAGACAGAGAGACAGAGAGACAGATAGATAGATAGATAGATAGATAGATAGATAGATAAACTTGGGAAGAGAAAAACTAGGAAAAATTATCAAGGTGGAGGAGAAACCTTACCAACAACTGACAAGCACATAATTTCTTAAAATACAGAACATGAACTTCTTCAAAACCAAGTGTGCACTGGAGATAAAACCTCTACTGGTAAGGAATTGGATCATTTAATAGTCCTTTCCTATCTCTACAGCTTGTGATTCTATGAAGTTCTGTAGGTCTAAATGAGCCACAGAGATTTCAACAATGTTTTCCAGTAGTTTGTTATCAGTCACAAGTGAGAAAACAGCTGTGGAGTTACTAGAGTAATTAATTCAATTTCCCAAACCAGGTCAGACTAAGCAACCTGTCACCTTGGTACATGATAGGTCTATTATAGACAGATATTACTGTGTAACCTCTGACTATGCTACCCATACTGGTCTGCTGTAAAGACCTATGCCCTATCATTAAGCAAGACAGCGTTCATCAATTCCTTATTAATTTCATGAGGAAAATTCAGGAAAATCAAGGAAGAGGACGATCATAACTGTTGAGGCAGGGGAGCAACACTTTCCTTTCTTTCTAAGCTTTCTTTCCAGTGAGCCCCTGTTGACCCACCTATCTTCAGGCTCTGGTCTGCAACTCGATAGCCAAGAGCAGTGGCTTTGCTCAACACATAAGCTTGTGTACCTATTGCATATGGGTTTTGCCTATGAATCACCTTCTGATGTTGTTCCAGTTCTTTTCTGTATTTACTAAAAACCATTCCAAGAGTGGGACAGACATCAGACGAAAGATGGCTCAGTAGAAGGAACTGCAATTTCATATGGAATTGCTTCAGGATTTATCAGTATGAGGAAACTGAACAGATGTTGTATTTCTAAGCATTAACTTATCACTGAATAGGCAGTGTTTCAACATAATTTATATTTCAGTCTTGGGATTTCCCTGTCAACCTCCTCCAAATCATTTCTAGCCGTTAATGTCCTGTCAAATTTAATGATTCTTTCTTCTCTGACAGTTTTATCCTTAATGTGAAATAAATGCTTTCCTGATGCTTAACTCCATGTTGCTAATGGTGTGGTAGTTTAGCATTCTTATTCATGTTTGTATTCTGGTCTTCAGAGGCTAATCAAAGCTAGCTGCTGAAGGTCAAGAAATGGATCCTGCTGGCTTCACTTAAGGTTAGACAAGTCTTCTGGCCAGGTGGGACTGCAATGGTCAGGCACATGTGGAGGGGGATAAATCTCAAAGGAAGCCACTCCTACTGGATAACTGAAGGCAAGCAAGTTACTTGAGAGACAAAATATTTTTGCCAGAGGAAGGAAAAAGAAGGGAAAATATTGAGGCTCTTAGGACATCATCACAGGCACAGGATCAGATGCATTAAGCATAGGCCAGAGGAAAGAATGCTTTTGCTCACTAAAATTTCTTTGACTCTGTACAAATATCCAGGTTTCACACTGTACACAATCCAGTCACAGCACCACAATCCTCATGTATCAACCACGAGGATTTACTCCAGATGAGGAGAGGTCTGACATTTCTTTACTCAGCCCTTGTAAGAGGTAACTTCCTTGACAGAAGTCAGAAATCCTCCATAAGACTGTACTGACTCCCTTTGCTCCTGTAAGGAAGGAGAAAACAAGGAGATGCTTGTTCAAAAGCATCTTTGAACTACAGTTCTCTGATCTATCAAATGCTTGATTCAGTGAGACTGGGCCCAATCTAATGCCAGCAGGATAAATGGTCCTTTCTGAAAGTTATCTTCTTTGCAAAGACTAAATCTGTTCCTTATGATTTGCCTTTGCTGGGCTGCAAAACTCTATACCATAAACCCTAGGGACTCATTATTACTGGAAGAAGATAATAGTTACGTGATTTGTCTCCTAGATGGTTGGTGTAAAGAGAGGCTCCTTCCAAGGCTGTCAACAAACATTCATCCCTCTTCTCTGAATCGGAAGTAGTACATGGAGCTTTTGTGACAACCTTTGATGCTTAAAATTAGGTTACGTGAGTATCTGCCTCCTTGTAGTGTCTCTGCTACAGTCAGCTTTCATAAAGATTCAGGAAATCTGATGTCCTTAACCAC
>NW_009926132.1:0-4513 GCF_000696875.1 Nestor notabilis | reverse complement strand
TGTGCTTCCATCAAGAAAATGCTGATCCAGGTGACACAGCTGTATGGAATACTTGAAACACTGGCAGCACATTCTAATAGTGATAAAAGACAGAAATTTCCAACCCAGACTTCAAGGAGTACAACTTCTCTTCCCCTGTATTACACAGAATACTGAGTGGTGCATATTGTTCTACAAACATGATGACAGAAAAGCAAGACAGTCAAAGAAGCATTTTCCACATGGCAAGACATGATTCTGCCTTATTGGGTGATTTTTCCATCTGCTTAATGTGACCGAAATGTCTTCAGAACAAGACAATGCAAGAAAACAAGCTGGCCCAGAAGCACAAAATGTGAGGGACTCTTGTACCTAACAGCAAATATTTCAGAGAACGTCATTTTTCATACTTGGTTTCCTTCTCTAATTTTTTAATATCTTTTTTTCCACAGTACAAGCCAGACCAAAAAAAACCCCCAAAACCTAACAAAAAAACCCTCCCAAAAAACAAACCTTCTCAAAAGGTCAGAATGAAGAATAATATTTCATATTGCAGATTGTGGAGCCATCACTGCATTCCTTTTCAATAACACCAGAACCACATGAGAAAGTTTGCAAATACCATTTAAGATAGCAGGGAATGAGTTGCCTTACATAGGAACTCACTGTCCTATTTAGGTAATACTCAGCTTAGCTAAAATTGTAATTACTGGTACCAGCTATCACTATTAGTAAAAATTACTCTATAGGCAAGTTATCCTTTAACCTGTCAACATTTAATTAATCTGCCTAAAAGCCTGATGCTGTCTCAGTGGGGTAAAGGAATGTTTTACCATTTATTTAGAGCTAAAACATAACCCAATTGTCATTTTTAGGCATTTGAACAGTGTCTGATTTTACAGCTGATAGATGATTTCTGAACAGATTTAGAAGCCTAATTTCAGAGCTGACTACATTTATTCTAATATCTGTAATGTTTGAATACCTGGCACTCTAATGATCTTTGGCCATCATTATTTTCCTTCATCCTGTAAATGAAAATTCATTAAATTAATATTCATTAAATTCAGCACAACAGAGGGATAAACTACTTGTGTTTCACACGTGGTTTGGAAACTCCAGCTTTACAACTTTCCCTTCCACCTCCTTTCCAATTCAATCAACCTACTGGAAGGGACATTTGTTCCAGAAACCAGTCTGGTATGAAACCTATTCAACCCATGATTTGTTAATGGAAAATGCTGTTATCTATATGAAGTGTTCACAAGGTGTGTCCTGATGTGTTGCCCATTTAATCTTCAAATGTAAAAGACACCATTATATGTGTAGTGACTGCTTTGTGACAAAAATAATCTTGTTGTTGTTGTTGGTTGTGGTATCAGCAGCCCTTTCAGCAATCAATCACTTTTACAGACTAAATTAATTTATGCCCACTAGGTCTCAATTTCATGCAAATGCTTTCTTCAATTAATTTCTGAATTTTAATAATTTCTTTCAACAACAACAGAAAGGTAAAGTTACTATATTCTTGGGATTCTCCAACAATCAGTAATGCAAAACCCACAGGAAATAATAACAAAATTACATTTTAAAAAGCACATACATTTACAAACTCCCCCCATCTGCCAGTGACCACACCCAGCACAACCTGGAGTTCATCCTGTATTCGTTTTTTTAAACAACTAAAGAACAATGAAGTATTTCTGGACATTCCTGCCATCGCCTTCTATCCATCAGCTCTGGCAACTGCTTGGCAACTCTTTACTTGGACTCCAAAGTAAACCCATCCTCTGAAGAAAACACTGTAAACCTCTATAGCCAGCCTGTTTGCCTGCAAACTGATTAATTTGGGGCATCTTGAAATCAAAGCTAGTGTGCTAACATGAAGCAAACAGACGGAGCAGTGTGCTGAACAGCTCGGAACAAAGTGTTCCTGCTTTGCAAGCCAGGCTGATATTCTCACCACACATTAGGTTTTCCAAGGGATGGAAAATGAGTGCCTCAGGCAAGTTTGAAAGGCTTGAGTGGAGATCTTCCTCGTTATCCATCCCGCCATCTCTGTGATTGTGGAGAAACCCTTTGATAAACATACCTTAGAGATCTTCATGTTGCTGAAGTCTGAGATCAATCTCTCAGCTGCAATTCGGGGCTTCTATCTTCGAGACATCCCTGAAAATTCCTTCTATTATTCTACTGATAAAAGAGGAATATTTCATACAATAACATATATTGATAAGACAAGAAGGCTGAGATGAAGAGGGCTCTTATGAAAACCAGTTAAGAAACACTTTGGTTATCTCAACCAGATGTTACTAAACTCAGGAATTACTGGCTTAAAATATGCTGGCCTGTGCTATAAATCAATCAAACCACACGATTAAAACAGTCTCTTTTAGCTTTAAAATCCACATATCCTTTCAGATATTGAACTTGCTAACTCCTCTGGCATTCATGTGACAACATCAGTTTATGTCATCTTTTCAGAAAATTGTTTGCAAAGAAAAGCTTAAAAGCATCAAGAGAACAAAAGATTCCCTTTTCCTTTAATAATTTTCAAGTCAGTATTATAAACTGGAGGGATCTACCTCAGGAGTTACAAGAAAATTTAGCCTACTTGCCTATCATCTATGCTTTTATCTCATACTCATCCCGTAGTTTCTGGACATGCGTAGTTGTAGCCATTTCCAGAAAAAACACAATAACTGTTGTTTGTAGCTAAAGGCCTTGATCTCATCTGATTTTTCCTGACAGTCCTCAAGATGTTCCTAGCAATGCCTTGGCCTTTTCTGGTTTTTTTTCTCTCTCATCCCTTCATTCACGTATGGCAAAGCATCCTGAGGAATTGTGACAGACAGGGAATGGAGGTATTGCTTGATTGTGCACTTTAAGAAAGACACTGTGTTCACAGCATGTTATACATTACATCAGAGGCACACATGAGGATGGTATATTTAGGGTCCCTCTAAAGCGCTGAGCTCCTCTAGCCTAAGATTTTTTGGAAGAGCAAGATGATGTATTGTTGCAACCAGCTTCCAGCATGCACCTGTGTTTCCTTAGCTTCAAAATAAAGTCTGTGCTGGATACAGCTGGATAAGGTGTTACCCTCTAAAAGCTGGTTAAACTCTTTATTATCCTTACAAAACCTAAGTGGTTAAAGCCAAGTCCTGAATACATGTCAGAGTATACCGAAGATAATCTAAGTGGGTGGCTTACAGTTCATTGAACATCATGCATTCACTGCTCCCATAGCCTGGAATGATTTCCAAAAGATATAAACCAGTGAGGCAGGACCAGGTAAGAAGATCTCAGAGAGCTCAAAAGGACTGCTTACATTGCTGCTAAGACCCAGGCATGACCAAAGGCAAGACAGTGACCTAAGGCATTCATATTAAGATTAATGAGCTAGGGCCAGAGACTAGCTATGAAAAGCAGCTTTAAAAGCCTCTGAGGACTTTTGCCAGAGTTTAGTGATGCCATTGGGAATCTGGTCATGTCTCACATCTTTATTTTTCCTATGTAGATAACAACAGCAATGTGTTTTTGTTTTGTCTTGAACCTCAGAAGCACAAGATCTGGCACACTAAATTACCAATATACAGCCATGGGTCTTAAATAAGAGACCAGAATACAGCTTCTAAGGGACTTTTAGGAAAAAGTATCTCCTGCTGGTCTGTCTTGGGCCTTGACATCCTGAAAGGAAAAGGAAATGGAAACTGTATCCTCTCAAAATTTGAAATGAGAGAAAAGTTGGGGTTTGTTTGTTTATTTGCTTGTTTGTTTATTTCCAAATATGAAATTAAAGGAATTCCCTATTGCCTTATACAGAGCTGTATGAGTTCTGTGCAGCAAAAGGTAGTGACACTAAATTTCAGTGCTCAGGAAACCATACCTTCAGAAAACTGAGAAAACTTCCCTTTGAAATTCCTAAATAGTCTTAACATTTACTGTGCACAAGATCATCAGAATAATAGCTGCAAACTGCTCTGCCAAGTAAAATCTTTTGAGGGAAAAGAAACACTGAAACATGACTTGTTCTTTTCCCACCAGGTATGGGAAGTAGAAGGAGAACTATTCAGGGTAGACTTAAATTTTTCTTTTGGATAAAAGTCTGCTTTCTGTTAGTCATCACAATGGAAATATGGTATAAATCAGCCGTAGTTGGACGAGTTGTGCATTTCTTTACTCTGTCTGAATTTGAGACTCTTGTTATTCACACAAATATAGAAGTCTATAGAGGCCACCCAAAACCAAGCACGAGCAATATATTAGTATATCCACATCACTGGAGGTTCTCTGCCTATGACGCTTTTTTGGTTTTTTTCTTTATGTTCGTTCACCTGTTTGGTTACTTTACAGTGATGATCCTTTATTTCTTCATTATTCTTTCACTCCAGGCATGGTTTTCTATTCATTTCTCTTCTTCATATTTGATTGATGTTCTGAAATGTTAAAGTTGTAAATTTTACTTTATTTTTTACTGAAAAAATCTTTAGAAATGAAGCAATTACATCCTTGTCTCTAAATTGGAGAGACA
>NW_009926131.1:0-348 GCF_000696875.1 Nestor notabilis | reverse complement strand
CGACATAAAATGCACCCCCCCCCCCCCGTCTGCCAGGTCTGTCTTTTCTAAAGAGCTGGTAACCGTCCCTTCCAACATTCCAGTCATAGGAGCCATCCCACTGTGTTTCTGTGATACCAATGACATCATATCCCTGTAGACTTGCACACGTTTCTAATTCCTCTTGTTTGTTCCCCATACTACAAACATTTGTATAGAGGCATCTGAGAAGAGCTCTGAATGAGGCCAACTCAATGGCTGGAGCAGCTGAAATATCTCCACATCGCTCCAAGCACATATTACAGGTGCTGGCAACCAGCTTGGAGTGTTAGGGTGGCTCGATGCTCCCCTCCCCCAACACATCTAGTT
>NW_009926130.1:0-6835 GCF_000696875.1 Nestor notabilis | reverse complement strand
GCTGTAGCTGAACCCAGGACACTTTGTCACTATGTTTCCCCGCCCCCCCCATCCAATAAAGGTCAGAGATTCTCCTTAGACATCCTTTTGTTGCTAATGTACTTATAGAAAAATCTTTTATTGTCTTTTATGTCAGTAGACAGATGAAGTTCTAGCTGGGCTTTGGCCCTTCTAATTTTCTCCCTGCATAAACTCACATCTTTGTACTCCTGAGTTGCCTGTCCCTTCTTCCAAAGGTCATGAACTCCTTTTTTTCCTGAGTTCCTGTCAAAGCTCTCTGTTCAGCCAGGCTTCTTCCCTGCCTATTAATCTTTCAGCACATGGAGACTGCCAGCTCCTGCACCTTTAAGATTTCCTTCTTGAAGAATGTCCAGCCTTCCTGGACGCCTTTGCCCTTCAGGACTGCCTCCCAGGGGACTTGGTCAACCAGGCTCCTAAACAGGCCGAAGTCTGACCTCTGGAAACCCAAGGCAACAGTTCTGCTGACCTCTCTCATTACTTCTCTGAGAATCTAAAACTCTTTCATTTCATGATCACTGTGCCCTAGACAGACTCCAACAATCACATCACCCACAAGTCCTTCTCTGTCCACAGAGACAGGTCCAGCTGAGCACCTTCCCTAGTTGGTCACTCACCAGCTGTGTCAGGAAGTTATCTTCCACACACTCCAGGAACCTCCTGTACTGTTTCCTCTCTGCTGTATTTCATTTCCAGCAGACACCTGGTAAGTTCAAGTTCCCCAAGAGAACAAGGGCTAGCAATTTTGAGGCTTCTCCCATATGTAACCTACGCTTCACCACAACTTAAAAATCTTTGAAAAATGCAGTTCTCCAATAACATCCGTAGAGGAAAAATCCTTTTCTGATTTGTCCTGCATGTGGCTAGAACAGACCTTGTGTATTGTCAGAGTTACAAAGCTCCATGTTGCTGAACGCAGAGTTCAAGCTGCAGCAACACTATGATCTGGAAAACACTTTGTAAGTTGCATTAGGAAACCTGTGGTTTTATATGTTGTATTTTTTTTGTGTGTGAGAAACACCCATTAGGAAGTCATTGCTTGCCTTTCTTGTATGTCTCCAGTAGCATAGCTATAACATGAACCGAAAAGCAAGACTCTTATATGAAATCTGTAAATTTCAGTGTTGATTGACAAGTCTGTAATCTTTGTCATCACCTTTGACAAACTGTAGAGAATTACAATTTTCTTGATGGTATTTGGAGGGGAGATAGGCTGGAGTTTTCAGTTCAATATGTCATTCAGTATATCAAAATCTTTAAGTAATCTGCCTGTGGAACCCATGCCTATAAAAAGGCAATCAGAACTGGCATAATTAAGAATAGTGGATGTCTAATAGTAAAAGCAGATTTTAATCAGATTGTTTACTGCCAGGGCATCTGGAGAGTTTTCACTTGCCTGGTTTTTAGTTTCAAGGAGAATAAATACAAAGACATGTTTGCCAGGGAACTGTTTGGTTTCATGAACACATTCTGACTTTGAAAATTTCGGGTTATGCAGAGGGAGTAATGAAGGAAACAGGTTTTAAAATCAGTTGTCCACCATGGAGATGAGTTTTTAGTTTGTGGGCCCAGCAAATACACATATTTGCCAAAGACTTTTGAAATAACTCAGGGAGCCATCTCACCAAGGACTGCCTCAAATAGAGGAAAAACAGACCTGGCACAGTGCTGCAATTTGAAACGCCCTACTGGTGGTGGAAAAAGAAAAGGCTTCTCAATGTTTTTTGATCAAAATACACAATGCTATGTGCCTATGGGCAACATGGAGAAGCAGTAATTTTTAACTGAACACTTGGAGTTTTGTCTTTCAAAATACTCAGACAAATAAAGGATTTCTGCACTGCCTAGCTCAGGCTGCAGTGCAGCCCGTTGAAGGGAGAGCATCTCAAATTAATGAGCCACTTAAATTGTGAGTGTGTGTTTGCATCTTTTCCTCTGAGACATTTAATAAGCAAATAACATCTGCACTCCAGTTCTTTAGTCCTGCCCAATTATCAGATCTGTCATCAGCACGCTAGAGAGCACAGGTTAGGGGGCTGTTCTTACGGCTGATAAAGCCATTGTAGGACCTTACCTTAAATGGCGGCTCTTTGTCAGAGAAAGGAGACAACACAGGGTGAGGCTGGGCATGTTTTTACTGCTAATCATGTTTTAATTGCTCTGAGGGCTCCCTGGTTGCTGCGTGTACAGTACTTGTGTGATCTGTGTTGTTTTACAGGTCAGTGAAAAGATGGACAAACCCTATTTTCAGGTCATTTATAAATTTTGATGCAGGGTAGGGTATTAGTCCTTAAAACCATATTGTTTAGAGGGTATGTCAACATGCCCAATGTCCACTGTTTGCATGGCAGCCTGGCACACAACTGATGACATCCATCTCCTGCCTGAAGCTGAGGATAAATAGCACAATGAAAGTAAGCTTAAGCAAGTAGTCAGAATGATTCACCAACTGGATTAGCAAAACAGAAAAATCCATGAGGCTTTTTGTGACCTCCCACAGGTTTTTGTTTTCCATGCAGCTGAGCGTGCATTATTTCCAACAGACAACAATGCAAACTAGCATCATGGAATGAGGGGCAGTCTGAAGCATAACCCCACTGCTGCCCACAGTCAGTAGTGACCATCCCCGAGTCACATCCCACTTTCAATGTTTTCTTCAGCTTGGAGGTTGAAGGGAGGATTGAGGGCTACAGGAAGGAGGAGATTGGATTGCATGCTGGTTGCAAATGAAGCACCCCTGCCAGTGATAAGAGTTTTAATTTCTAGCTTGACTTGAATGTGCATGTGTGGTTTTCTTCCGTGTGAACCGAAGTCCCTGGGCTGAGTTCAACCAATCTGGCAGAAGAACAGCAATCTTGACAGTAACTGGGTTTCGTGAAGACACTTGTCTGGGAGAGAGGGGAAACACTTTTAGTTTCTTCACTAATCAAAATGCTTTAGCATGAGCCAAACATCTCTGGGCATGAAACATCAGAAAATTCAATAAATGGATTCCAATTCGTAAGAAAGTGGATGGGGTTGTTCTTCACATTTTGCACTCGTCCCTTGCACTCAGCAGCTGCATGGTGGTTAGCCAGCTGAGACTCACAGCAGAGAAGGGAGTATGAAGAGGAAGTAGAAGAAAAGGGAAAAGGCAACACACAGAGACTGGCCAGCTGGAATGCCGGATTTTCAAACAAACCTTGCAGTTGGAGAAACAATGGGAGCAAGGACTCTATCTGTATTTAGAGCTTACAGATCTTAGCAAAGTTACAGATTAAGAAAGAAGACAAAGATTGTTTTCACTGTTTCATGAGGTGTATGAGAGGTGAGAAGTGAATGAGGCATGATTGCCAGAAATAATATCAAAGGTCTTGGAATAGCTGATAAGGTAATTGTGTGTAAACTGTGACCCAAGACAAACTAAAACTTGAAACGAGAGTATTTTTCTTTACCTGTGGCCAAGAATCAGAGGGGAAACCAAAGTACATTTCGGAGAAGAGATCTCTGATATTTACATGTAACTTTGGAAGGATTTTTAAATTCCCTAGCAGAAGGACAGGATCATTTGTTGTACTTGTGATTTCAGCATGCAAGAATTACTCTTGAAAAAAAATGGACACAGACTTCAGAAATGCCTTTGAAAAGTAGGGACAGATGAACTATCTGGGAAAAGGATTAAATTCATGGCAAACACTTGAGCAGTTAACTAGCTCTACAAAAAATCTAGGCATTAGTCTGTATGCAGTCTTACTCTTCCCTGGTAGGAAACACTGCTCAGAGCAAACTGCAGAAAAAAAGAATGCTTAAGGTGCAAAGAGTCCAGAAGTGAGAGGCATCTGAAGTGCTTTCTTCTGACAACAAGCAAAGAATGTAGAGATATCTGACAAATATAAGGGTGTATGAAGGGTGTAGAGATATCTGACAAATATAAGGGTGTATGAAGTGTGACTTGAAGTGGACTGGAGACACTCTCTGTGCCTTCCCTGGAGCACATGACTCTCTCAGTTTTGAAGGTGGTGGGTGGACATCCAGTATCCTTTCTTCCTTTTCTTTTTTTTTTTTGCCCCTTACTGTGGCTCCTTTGTTACTGAAGCAACAAAGAAGGGAAGATGTGTTTTTTTACCCAGACCTCTCAATGCATAGAAGTATTTTCCTCTTTTAAGCCACTTATCCTAAACTTTAATGGTCTATGCGTCTTTCTCCTCTTAGAGGTGCTGCTGCAAAACCTATTAAAATTAATAGACAGATCTTGGCCACAGTATGTTTTGGGTTAATGTAACATGTCCACACTGTCAAGCAAGCACAGGTGTGAACTTGTTCTCAAATTCATAGTCACATCTAATGCACATAGAAGACAGACACAAAAATACTCTCTCAAGCGTGTATACATCTCTGGACATAGGGTCTAGATTTTTCCCAATGACTTCAACAATGCCAGAGCTCAGGCCTCAGAATGGTAATGTAATTGCCTGTAAGTTGAATTTTTGCACTGTCTTCAGCGTAGCTTTCCTGTAGGTAGCATTCTCCCAGTTTCCAGCTTTCCCAGACTGTTCCCTAAATACAGTATTGATGTTGCCATCCTGTTGGTAAGAAGACCTATGTAACCTACGCATGGTTTATACAGTATATTGCTGGTGATTATACCAGCTGGCCTCTAGAGCAGAGGACAAGGCTTGGCATAGCTTGGTTTCCTAGTGGAGATATATCCAGACTGACCAATCACAGTGGCATTTCATGTTAGCGTCTGACGCTGCAGATCAGCCTCAGATGAGCTGGCTCACTAAACCTCCCTCCAGCTGGAGATACTCCCAAATCAGCTACTTTTGTACACTGTGTGGAAGTTCTGTACAGAGCAGCAGCAAGGCGCACAAGCTCCTGAATGGATTAGGCATGCATAGAGTCATGGTGGTCAGCAAGCCTGGGTCAGCTCTTTACTTCACAGTGTGAAACTGTATGGATAAAAAAGAGAATTAATAACCATACTGTACCTATTAAAAAGTACACTGAGCCTGGCTGTAAAAAGAAAAAAAGAAAGTTTTGCCCCTCCACTTTTTCTCAAAGAATGACTGCTGCCACTGAATTTGCCTGAGTGTGGTGGTGATGCCTCAGCTGGGAAGCCCCAGGCAGTATTTGTTCTGCTCAGGGGTCCTGGTGCAAGATATGGCTCAGCCAAAGGATGCTATTTCACTAATGGAAACCAAACCATGTGTTTGAAACAAGATGTTTCTTCTGAGTGCTGAGAGAAGAGTAGGTATTTGTGAGCTTAGAAAACACAGCAACTTGCCATGAAACCTATGAAAAATAATCTTTGTTTTCTTGAAAACAGTCGCTTGATTCCTGTCTGTTAGATGAAATGTATTTGCCAATGTTTTGTAGTTAACTTCTGGTTTGTTTTTAAAGATAACATGTGTTTTAAAATTACTATAAACAGAGTGCTAAAGTTATTTTTTAAAAATTGAATTATCTTGAAATTGTTTATAAATCTCCTCCAAACCATCACAAAACTGCAATAAGCATAAAAATGAGCTCAGTGGATTTTGGATTACTAAACCCAGCTCACCCAAGACTTCAGTGATCTGCAGAGCTAGTTTCTCTTCACTTTACTCCCTTAGAGACTCTCTAGCCAAAAATGGCTCCAACATTTTACAGATAGGAATGTTATGCACTTCAAAAGGTTTTTTCTGTACTGTTTGCTCAGTTTATTCCAATGTTTTATTAAATCTTTAGAAACAAAAAATGAAGATTTGTGAGCAATAGCTGCTCCCACAATAAAACCTATTAAATGTGCATGGCACTGCTCACCTGGCTGCTGTTTCCATGGGCTTTAGAAGCTGCTGTTTGCAAAGGACATGCTTTTTGGTGTTGGGAAAGTTTGATGAGAAGGCCTTTTAAATTCATTGCCTCCAATGATAATTGCAATTGTAGAGAAAGGTGGTTTAGTATGGAAATTTATCCAGTGAGTATTTGTAAAGACTCTCTATTCATGTACTGTTATATTTCTGCTATATTTCTGCTGAATACGTTTTGAGTCAAAGGAGTCTTTGAAAAATTAAGGTAGTAGCTTAGAAGAAGATTTTCAAACTACAAAAGCACAAAGTCTCTGGTGAATGATGATATTTGATTGATCCTTCTATCTGTAAGGTTTATGCTGACAGTAAAGATAATATTAATTAGTTTCTCCAAGGCCATACTTCAGAGCATGAGCAGAGTTCCTGTGAAAACTCATAATATCACTCTCTTGTTATTTTAAAAACTATCTTCCACTCCTCATATTGGAACTAGTCTTATATATGGGAAGAAGCAACAATATTTTTTCCACAAAAGGAAGCAAGGTGTCTTAGTTCTAAGTTTATTTGCCTCCTCCATCAGAAATTAAGTAACATCCTTCCACCTCTGCTGTCCTTCCTATAAACATGGCCTGTGGACTCCAGCCCAGAACCACAATGCAAAACTAGCATAATTGTCAACATTAGAGTGGTGTTGGAGGACCTCATTCTTCCATATCCTTCCATTGAAAGGTCTTGAGTTTACCCTGCAGCCTGGAATATTTTGTTTTGTGTATGGGCAATGGAACTGGAGCTAGGACTTTCTGGTTACTCAGGTAAGTATCATCTTGGAGGTTTGAAAAAGGTAAGCCTATTTGGTTAAGGCTACCGCAGACTGCAGCAATATCATAACAAAAATCAGAGTAAATTGATATGAAGTTGGGTAACACCCCAAAACTTTTATTAGTGTTTTCAGTTTCTGGAGAAACTAGAATGAATGATAGGAATAAAAGCAATTTTTAATAATAAATTAATAAATATCAATTTATTATTAAGAAATATAATAAATA
>NW_009926129.1:0-33802 GCF_000696875.1 Nestor notabilis | reverse complement strand
TAAAATACACATAAAAATATATTATCTATATTTTTGTATGCATACATATGTACATATATATCTATCTCTCTGTGTGTCCGTTTAGGTATTTGATTGCAAGTGTGAGTATACTAGCTTTAATAATCAAGTGTAGTTAGAAATCTTGTAATTCACCTTAAAACTGCAAACCACTGCTAAATGACACTTGTAACCCTTTAGATGAATACCACTGACCAAGCCTGAGATGAAGACTAGATCCAGCCACACTCAGCCTCCTCTCGAAGAAGGAGTTTAGAAAGCAAGGAGGTCTATTCTGAATCTCATAACTCAGCTGGATGATTTCCTTATTCCCTGTATTTCTTGCATTAGACATAAACCATTGTCCAAGTCTGAGGCTACGACTGGATTCAGCTGCACCTAGGCTCCATCAGGAGTTTAGAAAATGAGGGTGTCTATTCTGAACCTCGTGACTCAAAAAGAGGGTCTCCCTTCTCCTTAGATTTAAACTGCTGACCAAGTTTGGGACCAGGAGTCCCAAACCACATCTAGACTCCTCTCTAAGGAGTTCAGAAAGCAAGGGGTTCCACTCTAAACTTCATGACTCAATGGGAGGGCCTCCCTTACTCCATTATATCCTCAACTTCTGTACACATCACTTTAGTCCGATTCTGTATGTTATTTTAGCCCAATTCTGTATAAATCATTACCAATTCTGACAATTTTCCTTTGCATGTAGTAGAGTGAACCTTGCCATTGAATTATGTTGAATCACACTTCTATAAATTTCTATTAAAATCACTGTTTCTAATATCTCTGATGGTGCAGTTCCCTAATTCCCATCTCGGTCAGTCCATGGAAAAGAAACATAAAAGAAAAAGCGAACTGTAGGCAACACAGCATGTTCATCTGCCTGTCAGGCTTACATTTAACTTCTGTATTGTCTGTGTTTGTGAGAAATGTTAGAGGGTCTCCCAGGTAAAAAGTACCCTGGAAGGAAGAAAACAGGCACAACAGCAGCTTTCTGAGTGGGGTAATCACGAAAGATTTCTGCCAGCAATAAACATATGCATAAATTTTACTTCACTACAAAACACTCAGTAATGACACCAGGTCTTACACTTGAAAAACAGGGATGAAACTTCCATTGACTTTAATGGAAGTCCAGCAATTTTTGCACTGGGAGAATAGTTAGGCTAGTGCTGCTCTCTACTGGTCAAGAACACATATCGATCTAGAAGTGCATGGGCACTTGCGCAAGTGATGCTTGAATGGTATGTGAGCTATTTTAATAAACTTCGAATTAAACGAAAGTTGTAATAGCTATACAAACCAATATATTGATATTATTAAAATTAAATAATTATCATTTAACTTTTGTGTGTGTCAAAAAACTTGATTTTGTCTTGAAACTTCAGTTGATTCAAGTAAGTCCAGCAGCTTAATGTAAACATTCTGCCATTGCTGTATATGCAGGAAAATGTTTCCCCGTGGTAGTAACTCTCCTTCTTTCTTTCTCTCTTTCTATGTAAAATTCCATGATTTTTTTCGGCCTGAATTTTAGCTGCAAATTTACAGGTCATGTTGAAGAATGCTTGAAAATTGGCTCCCGGAGGTTTACCTTAGCAATGGCTAAAATCATACACATTTGCTGCTTTATTTATCACATGACACAGGTGCTTTCAACTACTTAAAGATGGATAGTCATAGAATCATAGAATTATGCAATACTTTGGGTTGGAAAGGATCTTTAATGGTCATCTAGTCCTACCCTCTTGCAATGAGCAGGGGCACCTTCAACCAGATCAGGTTGCTCAGTGTCCCATCCAACTTGACCTTGAATGTTTCCAGGGATGAGGCATCTACCACCTCTCTGGGCAGCCTTTTCCAGTGTTTCACCATACTCATGGTAAGAAATTTATTCCTTACATCTAGTCTGAATTCACACACTTAATAGTTTCAGATCCTAGAGATTCAGTCTTTCTTGAGGTGAGGATAAGACAATAAATATTACACTCAGAATTTTATAAAATAATAACTGAGTTTGTGTCTCACAGAGCCATGGCTGAACTAGCTGACAGGCAAAGGTAAGAGCATTAGTACTTTCAATTTTTGTAGCCAAGTGGCCAATAATTTCTTACTATCTTTTTCTGTAAATCTCAAAACACGTGAAACGTCTGGAAACACCCATGTTTGTTTCAGCCTACCCTGAGCCCTGTGTCCCCTTGGGTGGGAGGTACACAGGGAAGAAGGGGCTGGGAAGAGGGACATGGGCACACTGCCAAGAACCTTCAGCCTCTGCAGCCTTTGTGGTAGCCTTGTCCAGAATTGTGGAAGGACTCAGCACTTCCAGACCTTGCCGACCTCTTCCATCTTCACCCCAGGTGTTTGTTTCTACCAGGACCACAACCCAGTAGAAACAGTGCAGCCATACCAGGATGGGGAAACTTTGTGTTATTTGCCTGAAGGTTCTTGAGGAGAAAAGCTGTCCTACCAAACTGTGGTGTTCCCCCCATGCAGGCACATGTGGTTCCATCAGGGCTGCATCCAGGCACAGGGCCCTTCCTGTGCCTGTTCACACTGGTCATGTGTCTCTTGCAGTGACAGGCTCTACACATAGGGTTGTTTTGCTTCTGGTGCCCCCAGTGTAAAGACAGGAAGAAATTCTTGCCAAAATTTTTTTCCATAAGGATCTGAGTACCCACCATATTGGTTCTCTTCTGCCCTTCCACTGTGCCCACAAGACCTAAGAAGGGTACAAGAATGTAGGGTCAGTGCAGGGGGTCTGTCACCAAGCTCTGTCTCCAACAGAGGGGCTTCTGGGAGGACAGGAGGATGTGGGCTAATACACAGGGTTGCTCCAGGCCTTGGGAGCTCAAATTGCTGAGCAGAAAGTCGGGTGCTGGCAGTTACGAGCTCTGGAGGAGTTTATTCTTCCCAGGATTTGCCCAGTTGGTAGGGGCAAGGCTTCTCCAGAAAGCTGCAGAGGTAGCGCCTGTCTCTTCTTCTCTTGGATAAAAGTACTTTAGACTTTCACTTCTTTCTGTAGCCTACCACAACCCCTCCTTGCCAGCTGTGAAACTACCCTGCTTTGAGTGTCCCAGGTCCTGTAATATCTGCTGTAATCTGGATGACCATGTATTCATTACTTTAATTTAAAAATCCAGCTAGGAAAGACAATCCACCTTAAATAAAACAGAAACAATGAAGCAGTGTAGTACCTCTAGAAGCAAACACCCCTTTCTGTTTCAGCTTCTGTCTCAGCAAGCAACCCAATGAGCAGCATTTATTTAAGCAGAGATGATTGAAAAGATCTTCTAGGAAAAGCTGATAATGCTTTTTTATAGGTATGAGTAGTGTTTGTGTGGTCCTCTCCCTCACTCCATGCATGTAACTAAGCAAACTGTGGAGCACCAATACAAATGGTGTTTGCTGAGCCCAGCATGGTCACCCAGCTGAGTGCCTCCACTGAGTACGGTAACAGCAGTGCTATATATTCATGCAGAACGACAAGTAAGTCTCCAAAAGATGTCAGGAAATGTCCTGCAGTGCCTTGTTTAACTGCAAGAGTAAACTGAAGATGAGACAGATGGGCCCGGCACACAGGGAGCATTCATCACAAACAGATTGCTCATTGCTTTACCTAAAGCAAGATCTGGAAAGTGTAAACATCCCCCTCTTGCCTGGAAGGCTTGGGTCACAAAGTCTGTTGTGGCACTCTGCACAAAGCTGAAGAATTTATAGCTAGTTAAAATCTCAAGCACAGTGGCCTTCATAGACCAATTGCTGAATCTATGGAATTATTTTAATTCTTTTTTGACTTTCAGTGTGCAGCTGAAATACAAGTTTAGTACGGTGTTCTACCTTTGTCTGTGGCAGTCCTGTTTCTTGCCATCCTCAGGAAGGATTCAGAGTCATTGTGAACAGACTTACAGTTTATTCTGTGACATTCATGGGAGCATACCAGGGCTGATGAGAAATTGCAAGAGTACAAGAAAGAGGTGCCCCTACTGTGACGCAGTGTAACACCATCAACTTTTCCCCCTGTTTATAGGAAGGCTCCTGAGCTATACTGCTGCCTAGATACAGCTGTAAATTACCACCAGAAAGGGACAATTTAGCCTCCGGGCAATCCAGAGGGTGCATGAGATGACATAAAGGGCCTTCACATATCCCTAAGCTGTGTTTGCACTGAACAGAATTACACCCTCAGGACAGAAATGGAACTGATAAAAACATTGTCTTTGGTGTGTTTGCTTTTTGGGGAAAAAAAAAATCCGCTAGAGGTTATCAGGGGAACATTTTTATTTTTAGAATACTCTTGTTCCCATGAAACTCAGGAGACTTTTTATCTTTGACTTGAATGGGAACAAAACATTGCCCTTGGGGAATGACTTTTTGCATTACCAAAAAAGAAAAATGATTAGGAAAACCTGTGGCATATATTTTCTCCAGTCAGTTGCTCTTGAAGAAATGTATCTATAGGCAGAAGTGTTTATGTTAATTCTGAGACATTATTTTGTCATGTTGTTAGTTTTAAAAGGTACTGGTTTGCAGTTTCTTCCGGTGCCTGTTAAAATTAATGAGTCACAAGTTTTTAGTTAGCACTGGATTAAAGGAGTGAGTGCTCTTAGCAGAATTTTACAGATTAAAAGAGAGAATATTCATTAATTCAATGCTTTTGGAATACATTAAAGTATCTTCCAACACATGCAAATGTAAGGAAAGATAAAGATAGAAGTTCCATCCAACAAAGCTCTATAGAGCTTACATCTGGAAAAGCATTTGTACACTTACTGGAGATTGCGTATTTAGCCTTGCATAGCATTCCTTATATTGAAGAAGCCTTTACATTTTTCCCTTTCTCTAGTAAGCCACAAAACAAAGGTTTTCTGTTAGCCCAGGGGTTGTTAAAGTGATGACAAGATACACTGAAACAAAAGCTCATTACTTCAAGCAAAAACACAGTTAAAACTGACAATAGGTACCTTTAAAACTGTGTTTTCAATCAATGATTGAAAAAAACCAAAACGTATCACTGGAAGATAATTTTCCTGTATTGGCATTTTGCTACATTTTAAACCTAATTTCAGAGATTGTCCATCTAGCAGTGGAGAGATGACTAGTCTTCAAGTGATTAGTTCTGTGGTAGAGAGAAGCAACTGGTTACAGTTAAGGTTACATTTATGGCTGGGATTAGGGTTGATGCTCTGGAGTGGCAGTGTGAGCTGTGTGGCTACAGTTAGAGTTTGGGAACGGAAGAACTGGAGAAATACATTTACTGCAGGATCTCGTCAGTGTGGTGGGTCTAGGATGAGGGCTGATGTTGGCAAGGGCTTATGCCTTCTGTTTAGTTGTGATGGGAACTGGTGGCAAGAGTGTTATTATTAAAGGCAGGATAGAGGTTGGATGCATAGTCTGGATTTAGGAAAGCAGTCTGTGGAATTGTATCACAACTGTCCTTACTTCAGATGTTTTTTTCCAGGAGTGAAGATCTAATGATGCATCCAAGAGGCAATGGGAGTGACTAACTGTAATGAAGGTGACTGTATTGGTTGTGGTTAGGATTAGAATTCTGGAGGGCCAAGGCAGGAGATCTGCTTTTAATGTGGGGTCCTGGAGATTGTCATGGTGTCTGAAAGGATGACTGGCTTAGCCACAAGAGTTGGTAAGTCTGTAATGAAACAAATGGTTGGAGTTAGGGGGCAAGAAAGAAGAGGACAGAGAACTGGAAGTATTAAGAAATACTGTCCATTGGGGGAGTGCTGAGGTTGGCAAGGAAGAGTGTAGTCTGTATGCTGTAGCACTGAAAAGAGGATGGGTAGGATTATCATTATAAGATATTATTAAGATTAGGGTTGGGTGAAGTATTAGACTTTAAGTAAGCAGAGGTTGTAAACAAAAATTTACTGCTGAATCCTACCAGTCTTCTACTTTTCATTTAGGGGTGATTTTCCAGCAATGAACTGTCAGTCATCAAGGTGTGAGAGGACTACAGACAAAGCATCTGGCAGTTATGCAGACAGAGTCTGGGGCAGAAGAGGACAAAGATCTGAATTTATTGGTATTAGAATTTAGAGACACAGACAGGGCTGATGCTAGAAAGCTACTTAGCTTCGCATTAATTTGGAAGTTTGTGGCCATTATTAATCTGTCCAGAAGCCTATCCTAACAATAGCGCTCCTTTTTTCAACTGAGTGTTGAATTCTATTATTTTAAGAAGGGATGAGTACAAAGAGGGCTGGTACTTGCAGAAGTCATCAACAGCTATATAGTATTGGTTTAGCACAAGGTGAGTAAGATTACCTGCAAGTGAAAGCCATATTTGAATATCTGGTTTCTGTTTGGAAAGTAGAGCTGCCTGTTGGCGGATCCTGACAAGCCTCAGGTTCTGGTTCCAGGACTAGTTCTCTTAGCAATGAATAATGTATAACTCATCCTGTGACAGAAAACAGTAACTGGCCTAAGGATGTTAGAGTGTTAACAGTTATCGCGTCTTAGGATCACAGGTCTGGTAAAAGATGGTTAAGGTCTTGGTTTTACATTAGTTCCTTAAGAAGCTAAGGAAGAAAAGCAAATTTTGGTGTCAGAGAAGTGAGTCAGTGTGGTATGAGCTCTTTAGTACAAATCAGTATTATATTTAGAAAACGTCCTTATCATTAAAGCTTACGTTACTGTCTAGGAAAGAGGAGACTGAAGAGCAAGTTGATAGGTGAACCTAGTAAGTCCTGTGGGTTATTATTTGTAGTGAGCTATGTGTTTCTCTCCAGACTTAATTTTTAGGGTGTCCGAGTTGGCGGGTTTTTGTTTTGTTTATTGGCTAAAGTTGTGTTCAGGTTTAATGTAAAAACCCCTGAATTTAGATACTCAGTTTCTTGCAGGATCCTAACAGGTTGTGGCTGGTCCTACCTGTGAGTAATGGACAATCAATTGCATGACAGGAAAGTTAAATGGGTTTTGGATATGGTGACCAACAGGACTGAATTTGGAGCTAGGGATCTGTGCAGCAAAACTCAAATATTCGCGTGGTTTCTTGCAGAGCACTGAGGCCTGGAGCTGTTCTAACACAGGAGATGATATTTTTGGAATTTATGAAGAAATTTAGACTTAATGTTAAAATTGCAGTTCAGGAAAGCAGGGGCTGCATAGGTCAGGTAGTTACCGGACTCTTTCAGTTCTGAAGGGCAGGATGAAAGCTACTGTTAGGAAGATTGTATGCTTTCTACATGGGTGAAGAAGGTTTTTACTGAGAGGAGAGCAATGATTGCTTCTATGTTTAAGGTAAACAAAGTCTGAAAAGCTTTTTCTGTTGCTGGGCTCTGGGAGACCAATAATTCCCACTTCACTGTTGATCTTTTCACTTGTGAAAAGCAGGTATGTCATATGTGACAGAAACTGAGACATGAATAAGACTCTGGAAAAGATTTTCAATTGCAATTTGCTTTAGATCTTCAGTAATTGCTCCAGGTTCAACATGGGTTTCTATGAAACTGAGATGAAGATTGACATCAAGAAAGTATGGATGGAAAAAAGGATCTGAAGAAATGTGATGCTGTCAGTTCTGTTGGGATAGGATAGAGATTGAACTTGGAAATGGACATTAGATTTATGCCTTCTGGTTATTTTTTGACAAGGGCAGGTGCTAACAGGGGTCTGATGAAGGATAAGGTTATACTTTTCTGATCCTTTTATGGATTATTTTTGAAACTGAATAGAATTATTTGCTGTAAAGAAAAGAAAGAAAGAAAGAAATCACAGGTTTGAGCTGTTTGTGAGGCTGGTATGTAGCATTGCCATTGTTTCATCCTATTCATGCATGTTTCATTTGAACATTTAAAAAGAAATATTTATATTCTTTCTTTTAAATTTGAGATCTACATATATTTTATATGTAAATGTTAAAAAATGTTTTTAATGTTAAAAATGTTTTTAAATCAAACACTAAATGAAATACTGATAGCTGGGACAAAACAAATGCTTACATTAACCCTCATTTTTAATATTATTTTCCATGACAGGTTTTCCAAAGTAAATTTTTCTCCATGACTTTTCCATTTGTCCACCTAGGCCAAAAACTTTCTTTATAGTGCTAAATTCCTTTGCCATTCCAGACTTAACTTCCTGCATGGAGGCTGAGGCAGATAAAAAACCACTTCAGCTGTTTTCTGTATCACCATAGCACAACACAGAGGAGCACATGAAGCATGTTAATAGGATACTCTGCATAAGCTTCCACTGTTCACCTCTGTTGCTTTCCTTGTTTTGCAGGCGAATGCAAAGTTTCAGCATTAAGGGTCATCCTTCTGGCAAACATTACGAGTATTAAATATCCATGTATGAAATCTGTTCAGATCCAACCTTGGAATCATTTTGACTTTGTTTACGACCAAATAAAATGCCATATAAATTTCAGATTCTGCCATCTGAGTAGCCTGAATGCAGAGAATGAAGGACAATATCCTGTTCTCCTAATTTCATTTTCCCATCAGTGTTTGTTTGAACTCTGACTGTGGGTCAGGACAATGGATGCCTGTGCAAATATTTTCTGCTTACACCAGCCAGGACCGTATGCATAATTGCAGCTAAAATTTCAGCAACAGTTTATAGTCAGTTAAGCTGACTTTTCCCACATAGAAAATAACACTTTATGATTGAGAACTTTATTAATGAGCAATATGGGTCACTTGGCTGTGCAGAGCTTTGATTTTATGCAGACTTCCCTCCCTTTCTGGCTCCAGACCTTGACTGGAGTTTGAGGAATCTTATAACCATCAGAAAATGAAATGTTATTGAACTTGGAACAGTCCCACGAGCATCAGAGATTTGCTGTGCACACAGGGAAAACAGAAGGTAAGTAAATGGCAGAAGAATGTAGTGAATCACTTAACCTGCAGAAAGAAGGTAAACATGGGGAGGAAGACAGTAGCAGGTAGAGGAATCAATTCCCCTTTGGGTCAGCTGGACGTGTTTTTCCACTTACTTCTAAATTTTATATGAGTCCAAGCATCATCAACTTTGAACTTGTAAGTGACAGGGAGGTGAAAAGAGGTAGAAAGGGTACTTCCATGCCTCTCAGCCTGGAAAAACAAAGTGAGAATGTCTGCCAAAGAAATCTGGACATTTTGGATTTTCTTGAAAGACTCAAACATTGTTATTTCCTCTGATTTTATATGTGGTATCTGAAAGAGATTGACTTCTAAGTGTTCCCATAGTCTTTGCGTACACAAAGAGGAATGAGACATTTTCAGTGGCATTTATTTTAGACTGATGGAAGGAACAAAGACTCAGGCAGCTTCCAAGAGGGTGTTTCCTCAGTGTGACCCTGAACATAGTTTGAGAACAGTCTGGCTGCTCCCTCTAAGCACAAGCACAGCTCCTGGAAATTGAAGAAGTGCCTACTATGAGAAGTAGACAGACATGGCTGTGTGCCTCTGTGGGCAAGATCATGCAGCAAAATTCAGGTATTAACATGGAAATGTCCTTAAAACAGGGACAGCTGTAGTCAGGATTTTTGTTTGGATCACTGAGAGGCCTATTGGAGAGACAGGCCCATTTGCAAAAGCTGGATGCATAGCTGGATTTCAGGCAGCTTGGACACCCAAAGGATACTCAGAAATTGGAAGTGGTTCAGGTCCTTAGAAATACAGCATCAAGCTTTTTTATACTTTTACTATCAATGCTGTATATAGAATAATTGTGAAATAAATTCAGGTAACACCCATTACAGAAAACTAATCCCTTTACCACACTGTGTCCCCCATATCAAGACCACTTTGAACGCTGACCAATTCAAACCCCCACCTTGGTTGCAATTGTCTGTGAACAGTTTCAGGCTCAGTCTGGTTGGTTTGTATTTGACAGCACTTAAGTTTTTTGCAGGACAGTCAGTACTACTTTAGGTAAGTACTCCAACCCATCCCCTTCTACAACTATATAACTTCTTTGCTTCCCTCATAAACTAGACAGAAACTAACAGAAATTTAATAAATAAGTTGTAGATATCCACTCATTGAAACAGTAACATCCAGAGCAACTGGAAGACTTACACAATCCTCCAGATGTAGGCTTGGTATGAAAATCATGTTAGTTTAAATTCTATTCGTTACAGAGCAGAACACGAAAGAAAGGTATCATACTTAAGAAAAAAACAAGAATATTTAAAGTAACTGGTCATTGCCCAGCTTACTTATCCTACCATTATAGAGAAGTTTTCCCACGGCTAAATTCCTATTTTCAACTAATCCAGAGTCTTCCATCCCATATCTACATCAGTTTACTGGACCTTTTGTGACAATTCCACTCTTTGGATGTTGCTGAACTACGGAGCTTTTCACAGTCATGATTTTCTTTAGGATGGAAGTTGGAGAGTGATGGAATGAAGAGGAGAAAGGAAACAATACCACCTCAGAAGGAAATCTGAAGCTGGTTTTGGAAAAGAAAAGATAACCCCCCCCAGAATCTAAATGTTACATTTTGGCAGTAGCAAAACAAAATTATCTTGACTGCAGACTTGAAGGTATTTTGCTCTGCTTGCCTTCTTAAACTTCTACATATATTTGAAGTCTAGGAATACTGAATCCTGGAAGACCAAGTTTTCAGATCCTAAGAGGGAGCACTGAAGCTGTCCAGATCCTTAGTTCTGTTTTAGAAAAAAAATCGCTCAACACCTTACTTGCTGGCACCTTTGGCCTTCTTCTCCCCAGAGCTGTTAAATATTAAGTTAGTGAATATGCTCCAGAGCTGTGACTCAAGATACGAGGGCTCCCAGGTGAGTTTTTCTCACAGAGTATATCCAGCCAAAATCCAGGTTTAGCACCAGAGCAGGCTTATCCCTTTGAGATACACTAGGATGATGACATCAGCTTTTCCCAGTCAGTTTTCCTCTGCCTCTGTTCAGTGACCCTCTGTTCGTGTGAAAAACAACATGAAAGCTGACAACCACATTCCATGAACATTACTTAAGACACATTTGGTGGCTCCAGCTACAAACATTTCCTCCCATTTTTCTCATTGTTCTAATCATTGCATGACTTCAATAGATGTAAATACTCACTGTCACAACTGTTTTAACCGATCTGCTTTATACCAGCCAACCTATCTGCTTCTAATTTCTTTCTGCTTTCAAAACAAGTTTATGTAACATGCTAGATTTTTCTAATTTCCAACAACTCCAGACAACTAATCTAGACTTCTATGTATTTCAATCACTTGTAGATACTAACAGGATAATATCTCTAAATGAAACTGTTATGACAGCAGCATGGCAGACCAAACTGCATAAATGAAGTGGCTGCAAAGCAGCACTTGGCAAAAAAACCAGGACTTATAGTTCAGTATACCAGGACTTAAGTCCAAATGGAAAAGGGCTTTTGGAGTTGGAAGAGGGATGCTTGACTTTAGCTCATTTTGTTTGTCAGCATTTCTGATTCTCTGGCTGCAAGCTCTGCAGGTCTGGCTTTAAAATGCATTAAACCCATTAAAATACAGCTGAATGGCAGCTTGCTTGCTGAGGGGAACATTTCTGCCAAGAGGAAGGAGAAGACGCAGCAGCACCTGCCCTGACATTTATAACAGCTGCCACCTTTCTAAAGCTACCAAATTCTCTTTCCATCCACAAAAGTAGTTGTATTTTCTTCTCACCCTTCCAGGCATTTGAAATATTAAGAGCCAGTGCAGTTGTCTGTTTTCACTTACTCTGTTCCTTCTAGATTCTGTCCTTTCCTTATGACTTTCTATGTCTATCAACAGCCTTTTCTATACCATTTTCCCAGCTACTGAATGTAGGACTTTGTAAGAACTTCTTAAAACAATTGTCATAGGTAAACTGAAAGCCAGATTAAAAAAAAAACCCAACCAGACAAAACTAAAACCCTAAACCATATCTCAAGCATTCCATATCTCTAACAATCTTCAGAAGCATTTCAGAACAATGTCCAAAATATGTAATGCAATTAAGATACTGTGTTCTGGAATTGGCAGAGTTGAGACTAATCTTCAGTGCTTTAACTCAATGATAAATCTTTCTAATGGTTGTGTTTATTGAAACTTGAGGCTCCTTGTATCTGTCTGATTCTTATCAGACAATTTAAAGCCTTGGATTAACCTTCAAGCAATCAAAGCATTAAGTCTTTTTGATTGTGAAGAACTAACTTCCCCAGCATCAAGTAAGTATATAGCTGTTGGCTAGTTCTTAGATATATTTTACTTTTTACAAATGAGAAAATGGAGACAAAGAACTTTGGGTATGATTCACAGCCAGTAAGTAGCTGCAGTGATAACTCTGAGAGAGTCTTGCTCCCCACTCATGCACTGCCCCTGGACTGGCAGGACTGAAACTGTTTGCTTGTTCTTGTTTTGTTCTGAAACAAAAAGGCATGAAGAGACCAACTATGGGGAGAAGGAGTAGGAAACTGCATGTTCTAACTTATTGCACCAATCTTCTACACATAATTTTTTTGATAGTTTATGTGACTGCACTTTCAAACATAAATGAAATGTATTAATTGTGCCCAGAAGTAGCTGAGAAAATACAGCACAGCATTTATTTTCCTTAAATAAACAAAGCTTATTTTTCTCATTTTTTTTATTTTCATTGCTGTTTATGATCCTATACCTGTAAAAAATCAAATGATAAACGGAAACCTTTCCAGGGTATTCAGCTGCAATGAATGCAGCATCTGCCATTTGGTAATGAAAGAAGAAAACCCTTTCAGTTCTTTGCTAGCCAGATGAAAGTGTTTGATACTGAAACCTCAAATAGAGTAGGAACAAATAGTAGCTTTTTAGAGATAGTATTTTTCTGCTTTGATGCAAGATAAATTTTTATTTAATTTTGAAATTCAAACTGAACATAAATATCTTTGGAGTATGGCCACCAATACTGAGCCTGTCATTAAATGTATCTTGTTAGAGTTAAGGGAAGATGCCACATAATGCAAGTACTTGGAATAACATCTTACCGCTTCTGTCTGAAGCATGCACCTGTTTATATTAGGAGTTGATCAGAGACAGTTTCTGGCTAAACAAATGTTCAAGAAGATTAATGACAAACACATTTGTCTTTTGTTATTTAAAACAACACCCAAATTCTTGACTGAAGTCTAGGTTACGTGATGACATAGAGTGTTGGTTAGGGATATTTCCTGGTTTTGGAGTGTTAACCCACTGTGTCCATTTTTGTTGCTCTGCAGTTGTGGTTTTGTAGAAGGATTTCACTCCATTACTAGAGAAAGGGTGAACTTTCCTTTCTGTAGTTGTGCTAAGAAATGTGGGCCTGAGAGGTGGCCCAAATGCGCATGCAAAGAACATGTCACTGTTTGGTCTACAAGAAGGACAACAACCAGATTACTACAAAAAGCTGCTCCTCCCTCAATTTAAGCTGTTCTGCAGCTAGGATACTGTTAAGGCTTATGGCATAGCAAGAGGTTTGGTACTACCCTGGTTCAGCTGAAAACACAGTAATTTGCTGCTGCTTTTGTTTGCTCTAGGCAGTTAAGTATGCATCCAGTCTGATAAACTGGTCAACAGTCTGGAGTCCTTAGAAGATGTGTCAGGACTATTGGATAATTAGATGGCATTCATGGAGAAACTGCCCATGCTATTCAACAAACCAGGCATGATCATCCATGTTTTAGAAAGAAATTCAAGCCATTAAATCCAGGAAGCTGAAGAAAGCTACAGCTGGAAGTAGCCTTTAATATGGAACTAGATGTCAGATAGCAGGCCTGTGTGTCTTAGACAAGTTGAACATGAGCCAGCAATGTGCTTTCCCAGCAAAGGCAGCCAACAGTGTCTGTGGCTGCATAACGAAGAGTGTGGCCAGTAGGTCAAAGGAAGTGATACTTGCCCTCTACTCAGGCCTGGTGAGGCCACATCTGGAGTGTTGGGTCCAGTGCTGGGCCCTCAGTATGGAGGAGATATGAGCATACTGGACCCAGTCCAGTGAAGGGTCACAAAAATGGCAGATTGCAGCATCTGACATAGGAGAGACAGAACTTATTTACCCTTGGGAAGTGAAGGATTAGAGGGAATTTTTAAATATGAATACTTCATACGGTGGGTGTAGAGAAAAGAGAGCCAGACTCTTTTCAGCAGTATCCAGTGGAAGGACAAAAGGCAATGGGCACAAATTGAAATAATCTAAACATCAGAAAGATTTTATTTTTCTAATTGCAAGGGTGGTGCAGGGCTGGAAGAGGTTGCCCAGAGAGGTTGTGAGTCTCAATCCTTGGAGAAACTCAGCTGAGTACAGTCCTGAGCAATCTGTTCTAGTTGAGCCTGCTTTGAACAGGGAGTTTGGACTAGATGATCTCCAGAGGTCACCTCTCACCCTAACCATTGTGTAATTCTGTGATTGCAGGCTTAGTCATGCAAGTGAGTCTGATACACAGGAGATTCACTGTACATACCACCTCTGCACTCAATACAGAGACTAGCTTAAAAAGCACATCCTAGATGAATATTCTAAGTCCTATGTGAGTGAATATTGCATAGATATTCACTCCTCAGTGCCAACTTTGACAGCTACTTTATACCTCACAGCTTTTGTCATGTCCCATCTGTCAGTAGGGGAATCAGGGAAATGCAAGAACAAGAGATAGCAGAGATTCTGTTGTATCCATGTAACACAGACTGCAGCAGACAGTCCTGCCTGGCACGAGAATGATCAAACACATCACCGTTGCTGGACCTACAGCCCCAAGAAATGTCTTCGGTTTGGCAGTCCAAAAACTTTGCTTCACAGGCTAGCACAGCCATGCTAAGTGCTGTGCAACTTCCCTTCCCTTAGATACTTGTCAAGATACTTCTTACAGAGAGAAGCTAGAAGCAGAAAGATTTACTGCTGTTTCTGACTGTTCTGGGGCTGCTTGGAGTTGTAGCAGCAATGACAAATGCAAAATGGAAAAAGTGGCACTCAAAGATTCAGCAGAACCTAACTTTCTGCTGCACCAGATGTTGCACTTGTTCTGTCCAGGACTGCATTACATATTCCAGGTTATAGGGCTGCCAGCATTAGTAGTGCTTTTCCATTTTGTGCTGTTACTCTTCAGCAATGGCAGTGGCAGTGAAGACTGAAGTAATACTAGCCCTGGGCCTGTAGCAGGGACTTCAGACAAGCTTGTCATGCATCAGTTGGTCGCCATCTCCATTTTACAGAGGGCAGAACAAAGGCAAAGCATAAACTAGCACGCCTATGTGCTCCAACTCATGACTGCAAGTGTTTCTAGGAGTGACAACTGAACAGGGCACTTCAGTCCCACAGCTTACAGCCCAGTGTAAAAAAGTAAACGTTGTGATTTGGGATGACTGGGGTTGGAGCTGCCTCCACCACTACAGTTAGACCTGCCTATGTCAGAGCAGCATGGGAAAGATATGGTACAGTGGAAAGAGAACCCAGGACTCCTAGTTGCTGGATCTGATCTCCACTTGGTGTTTTCTCCAACAGTACATCCATTATTTGCCAACTAGTTCTAAATGATTCATTTTGTTACTAGATGGTCATATTTTGTGGGTAGCCACTAGTCAGTTTGAGTTATTCTCTTATACAAAATACTTCCTCTAGAAGGTACTGTAAACAGAATTAATTTTTAAATAGTTTTAGTTGTTTGAAATCCATGAGCAATGGTTATTAATTTTGGCACAGAATAGGTCACATGCTGATGATTCAAGGGATGGAAACTGGAATGTTTTGGACAGAATTGATGTTTTTATATTCACTTGCCTTATATCCAGACACTTTGGTGGTAGAAGTGTTAATTATACCCAAGACAGCAAACTGGGAAAGTTACAGATACTGATATATGTGGACATGTGGTAAAATAAATCTTTAGGTGAAGAAAATAATGTATATGCAAGTAATCTAGTTTCCATTTCTTGGTTACGATATGCAATTTTATCATGCATCTCTTCTGAACAAGGAGGAGAAGGAAGGAGTTTGTCTCATTGCAGGCAATGGAAAGTATGCTTGATATAGCATGCACAAATATGGACATGAAACTGGGTGGCTGCACCGCTAAGAGCTCTTACGGATGCAAAGAAGCATGCACCCAATTTCCCAACAACATACAGTGATGTTTTGATTTGAAATCTCTTGCACCAAAGCTTGTTCTTGTGATAAAAAATGGCAGGTCCCCAACCAGCTAGCTCAGTGAGCCAAGAAAGCTTGCCATTTGGTGATTGCAGCCTAGTTACCACTAGCACAACTCACCACTGTTCTGCTTCCCTGAAAAAAACCCAAGCCAAACCAAAACAAACATCTCCAAGGCTTGCCACTGTTTGGAAACAACCTGTAACTTTTTTGCACATGTCTAGACTGGTTTACTGCTTTTCAGTGAGACTTCTTGTCATGGTATCACAGCCAGTATGTACTTTTTGACTGCTGCTGACCAAGGCAGACTCTGAGTAGTCTTCAATAGCAAAAGAATTTGCCAGCAACTGAGTCAGTTTAAACTGCCTGCCAGGAATTTGCTGCATGCCACACAGTACATTTTTGAGTCACCTTCTAAAAACAGCGTTGATGAATAGTTACTTGACAAGAAAATAAGTCTGAAATTCCCACTTGGTCTTATGCCAGCATTCTGCCATGCTCCCTTTCTCTCCAAAGTCAAAGCACTTAACCTGATTTCAGCATAAATGGCAATTCAAAATGCCGTGTTCAATAAGGAGCTGGACACTGGGCCTTAATGAATGGGGGTTTCTGTGGAGAAGGACAAGAGTCCGATGCAACAAGACGCACACGCACACACATTACATTGGACTATAAAAGAAGTGAGTGGCCGCCTGGATGTCTAGAGTCATGAGGGTAATGCCCACATTACAATCTGACTGGGAACAACACGCCTATGGAAAAGAAGTGTGAATCCTGTAAGAACTACAAGTTATTGGTGTTAACTCACCGCTAGGTGTCACGACGTCTTCATTTTTAAGGAGACTGCTGAATTTTAATATGCCCAGGGACGGAAAAAAGGCTCATGGTAAAGGCTGGAAGCCAGTGTATTAGCCAAATACCCGCACTAGCTCCTATCTAAATTCTTTGCAGTAAAGTCAGGTTGGTAGATAGCACATTCAGAGAAAATGAAAAATCACGTCCATCCCTTTTGCAGATTGCTGCCATCTCAGACCATACTGAAACACTAAAAATGTCATGCGTGCAGGTAGCTGTGAAGTTCAGCATGCTTAGTGCACCGTTACATTTGTTTGCTTTACCCTGTTAGAATTCAGCCCCTGCTGCATTCTGTAGTAGAGCTACAGGTATATGAAAGTGGAAAAAGTTTGCCTCACATCTATGACATGACTCCAGTGAGTCTCAGAACAGCTGATTTTGTTAAAAGTCCATCCCTCTTGTTACTGACAAATATTGTACTTCTGTAGCTTTGGAGACTGAAAAATACACAGACACAAATCTATGTCTATATTTTAATATATAGTCACAGGAAAAACACGGGTCAGCAAATGTTAATGCAACCACTCCTCCCTATGCCATGCACTTTTCCTATGCTGCTGTGCTCTCCAGGGAGGTTTCATCACCTCCTGCTTTGCTGGCTTTTCTACAGAGACTGAATGCAGTAGAAATGGGCTGGTTTTGTGCTCTTCACTGACTGAGAGTCTTATCTCATTTATTGCAAGTAGAAAAATTGACATCAGGGTAAGGCTGGGACATACTTGATTTTTAAGCCTGTGGACTGGACACAAACCAGCAAAGACTGAGGAGCTCTCTCTCCCTCTCAAGGTTTCCACAGTCTCCTTCAAGCTGGGATAAAAACCGTAACATAAGAGGCGCAGCTTTGTCAGGACAAAGACAAGCAAATGCTTCCTGAGTTCTCTTTCACTTCTTTCTGCGTATTCCATGTCACGATTAATACCCAAGGGTATGGTGGACATGGAACCACCAGCCCAGGAAAAGGCAGGAGACCTGTGCATCAGCCTGGGTGCTTCTGGGCACTTTTCAGGAACTTGGCAACAAGAGGGGACTGAAGTGGCTGCCCAGTATGGGCACATGTTTTTTCCTCTGACCCCTTGTAGAGTACACATTTGCTGGATGATTTACAGCTTGTTCTCTGAGCCAAAGGAAAAATCCAAACATTGCTGGCTGCAGTCAGATTTTGTTTGACCTCTTAAGTAGTTTAACATGGTACTGGCCTTCTTTCCCATTTTAGGTCTTTCCCTTCCAGAACAGCAGAATGGATTCAATGATGCAGCTTCTTAAGCACCTGCATTAATGCCCTAGGCTGGAAGTTGTGGATGTGTGATAATTGCCTTTATGATAAGAGAGTTTTTGTTCCCTTTTGAGGACATCCTGGACAAGTATAGGGAAATCCAGAAGGGGACCTCACAAGTGACTTTTTCTCTTCTTGGTGCAAAGGGTGTTTTTATTGTAAGGTCCTATAAGTTTCCATCTTCCTATTCTGTAAGTTAGGAATTTGAGAATCAGCATTTACATGAGAATTTAAGACTACACAGTTTCCCCTGTTCTTCAAAGTGAAGCCGTATCACTGGGTGGTCTTGGCACTGTGCTCTCATGTGTGGCCAATAAAGGTGATTTTTCTAAGTACAGAAACTGAAATATCTGATTCATATTAAAAATGTGTAATTAATCTACTGGATAAATTAAGATTTATTCATATGCCATAGTCCATGTTGATGTAAAACAAAAAGATTCACAGAATCACAGAATTGTTAGGATTGGAAGGGATCTCTGGAGATCATCTAAGTCCAACCTCTCTGCCAAGGCAGGGCCATCTAGAGCAGGTTACACAGGAACGTGCCCAGGTGGGTTCTGAATATCTCCAGAGAGGGAGACTGCCATTATGATTCAGTGGACATTTTGGACATTTGTTTTAAAGGGATACCATTCAACTTTTTACCTTTCTTGTTAGAATCTTTTCTTAATTTAACACTGTTGACTTAATAGTCTCTTTGATATTACAGAAAATTAGATATAATTTTCCCAATATTTTCCCAGTTTGTTTACCTTGGGCATTTGACAATATTTTCTGCCTAGTCTGCTTTACTTCTTTTAAAACTAGAAAATGTAATAGTAAACCCACAGAAAAACAGGGGAATTCAACAGCAGGTGCTGGGACTAGGAGTATTTTCCACTCATCTTCTGAATAATGTGAGTGAATTTCAAACTGCCAGAGTCTTTAATCTATAGCTGTAGTTTACTGATCACCACACTTAACAAATATAGGGTAACCTGAATATCAGATATTATTTATTTCTTTTATTGCTTGCTATAGGGAACTGGAATATAACGCCTCCTTTTCTTTTCTGACCCCTCATTTCCATCTCCTGAAGTACTGACACAAAGCCTCATGCCTCCTAGATCTTAAAACCCATCATTTCTACAATTGTATGCTCATTATCTTCCAAATGCACTCTACCTATGTCTTCTCTGATGCAGATGAGTGGCCTCTGGTTCTCAACAAATACTTGTGGCCTCGCATAAGGACAAATTAATCAGTAGTATTTTTGCCCTACAGGAAGAAATGCCTGTCTGGTGAGAAGATACTGAAAATATCTTCAGGAGATCCAGATGTTTTGCTTTAGCCAAAATGATGCCTGGACATCAGCTAGGAGTAAAAGAAATACATGTTCTTTCAAGAATTTCAGGTAAACTAGATGAACTGCTTAGCTTTAAACTGCGGAGATCTGCTAATGCTTCTACAGTAGCATTATTAACACCACAATTTGGCTTGACTTGCAATACATAAATCCTGCCAAAACCAGTTTACAAATGATAGCTGAATTAGACCATAGCAGAAGGCTAGGATAGGAACTGCCAGAGACATCAGATTAAACTCCTGAACAGTGTATCTAGGGTTGGATGGGCCTTGCCAAATCAGAAGCTGTCTGAAGCATATGCAGAAACAGGTTTAGCACTTGGGACAACCTTTCTTGGCAATGCTAGAGGATGTGAGCGCTTAACAAAGATTCCACACCTGAACTTGGCACCTAAACTCTATTTAAATATCACTTCAGAGCTAAGAAAGGGCATTGTGCACATGATTTGTACTCTTTGTTTCCTTTCATAAACAGGGAAACTTTTTTAGTGCTCCTCTAGAGCTACAGCCAAAAAGCATATCATAAGCAGTAGGGAGTGAAAGGAGTACTAGCTGTCACCTGCTTTACAGCAGTGAAGTAGGGGCAGCTATTTTAGGAACTACGAAGTACTTGTACACTGTGACAAAGAGGACAATGACAGGGACCTCAGACTTACATGGATATGCTTTCATCTTATTCTCTTACAAAACAACCTGAAAGGCAGACTTGAAGAGGAATAGACAAATACCTGGAGGGCAAATAGTGAGGTTTCCTTGCAGCCTTGGAGACAGACAACTGCTAATTCTGCATGACACTTTTTACTCCTTAGGAGCAGGTTTGCTTAAAAGTGAGACATACATAAGCGTAGACAGACCAGATTGTAGATAGGAGTAAAATTACTGTACTTCCTACTGTATTATTAGAGTGCCTCCCAGTCCTTGAAAAGTTACACCTTAAAATAATAGATTGTAAGATGAGGGAGGCTGTAGCATTCTCATTATATAGAGAGGAATCTGAAGCACTGACAGATCAAACGACAAAGCAGCATAAGAATATGGCCTTGATAAACTGAGTTGAACACCAGTCCCTGGAGACTTGGAATAAGCAGCTGGACTGTTCTTCTCTTGCAAGCTTTCTTAAGCACTAAATGGAGACACATGCATCTCTTCATCAGAGATGGCTGCAACTAGGAGATCACTCTGGCTTGTAAAAATTTGACTAACAGTATTCACTTGCTGCTGTGTATTATTTTTTGGCAGGCAGACCAACATGTAAACTACGGATATGGTTAATGACAATGCCTCTGAAAAAACAAAAAATAGTCAGGACTGAGTTGTTAGAACACTGTCCTCTGCATGCATGGTAAAATCAGGAAAAGTCTCTTAAAGGAAGCAAAAGAATTGTGGCTGAAGCCTACTGCTATCAGAAGGGTTCTCATTCACGGAGCTAAAATAAAACCACTAGTTTAGTGACCCCAGCAGCAGTCAGTCAAAGCTATGTCTTGGAGGGCGCACTTAACCCTGGAACATGTCACTCCATCAGCACAAGCATCTGTTTCAAAAGTGCATGTCATCAAAGAGGCCGCTAAGATGAAATTGCAACTATTAGCCAAACACATGCTTCCTAAAAAATGCACTCAAAGCATAGAACCCAAACTAAAAAAAAAAAGTTCTTGCTGTTCCATAATGTTAAACAGCAGATGGGAAAAATGGTTGCATGCAGATCTTAACAAATGAAATCCAAACTGCTATCTCCTAGCTTTCGACTGAGTGCCACTGGCGGGTCATTTACAAATGATACCGTTTGGTTTATTGGCTTTTTTTTTTCCCAGACCTCTGTGCCTAAAGCACTCATGACAATGGCCTGATTTTCATGGCAAATGTTCCCATATGCTTCTGATGGAATTGTAGTTTTCAGAGTCTCTAAAACAAGTCTGCTTTTTTGAGTGGTTAAAGATGGGGTTTAGTTGTGTAACTTTCAGACATCCCATATCAGAGAGTTTAGGCCAAGTGGAGAAAGTTACAGCAGATCTCAGGCAGTTAGTGAGTCCTGCCAAACCCCAGGGGACAGCTTATTCATCAGATTTTATAAACTGAAAATTGTGTCTTTGCTATCTGGGAGTTGCATAGTCAGTCAGCAATGTTGTCAGGCGTGAGCAGCACTGAAAACATTTCTCTTTTTTTATAAATGGCATGTTTCCAGCCAGCTGGACTAAATGTGCTGGGCAGCCCTAATGAGGTCTGGCCTCCCTGATGACCACAGAAGCTGCTGATACCAAAGCAGAGCACATTTTGGGCATCATACAGAAATGATCTCCTGAATGGTAGCCTGCTGACCAATGCAAGCACTGAGCAACTTGATCTTGATTAATGTTTTGCCAGTCAGCGTTAACTGGTCAGACTTGAGTTCTGCTTCATTTTGGGGATGTTTTTCTTGCTTTGATTTGATCTCTTGGCTTTGTAGAGCTGCCTTGGAATGTTAATGAAATGCTATTCAGGGAATTCAGGTGGTATTCACATTATTTGGGCTTTTAAGTAGGCATAAATTTTGACTTGCTTGTTTTGTTGCTTTACCAAGGGTCCAGGAATTTTTTTTGCACTTCATTTTCCTTCTTTTGTCAAGGAGGGCAAGACAGATGTTCTGGTATCTGCTTTTTAAAAACATCCAACTACATCTGATTGGCCTCACTAGCCAAGGTAATACAATGCCTGATGGAGATCCATTTAGGAGTAAGTAATGAAGATGGGACTTAATTTACTTCCAGACTTTTTTGGGGAGTTGCCAAGATCTAACAGTTTGTGCATGCTGAACTTATTGTGCAGGGAATAGCTTCTATATAGCCCAAGGGAACTGACATTTTAAAAGTATAATCTCTAATTTATCGGGCCATCTAAGGCATACGCTCAGAGTGTCCACTTTGGTACTGGTGTCACAGTTCTGGGATATGAGCTCCTGTTACTGCCAATTAGATAAACTTGCTAGGCAGTTTTGCTGTCATGCCGTTCCATCACAGTCAGTACAGGTAAGGACTAACTCAAGGCTGCTTCTGGGCTGAGCAATAATAGCACCAATAGACCACCCAGATCTAGCATACAACCTCCCAACTTTCTGGAACAAGAGCTGAAATGTGGCTAACTATGCTTCATGTATTTGACAGAAATCATGTGTTCTGACCCTTAAAATTACACCCTGCAATTCAATATATGGCTTTCATTGCTCAGCTTCAGAGCTGGTGCTGGTACAGGCCACGTAGGCAGTTGCCTAGGTTAGGGAAGTGTCGGGAGATGACAATGCAGCCACGGACCTACTGCTTGGTGTGCCTGTGTCAGTCAATGCAAGATGCACACTGGCAGCTTATGGTGGGCTTTGAGGCTTACGTATGTCTAAGCTGCCATCTCTGTCCAACCCCTTTCTATGGCAATAGTGATGGAACAAGAAAATGTATTCCAGCTCCCTCTTCTCTTGAGCTTTTGAATGGCTAGAAGCAGTCAGTCCCAGGCAGGTCCTGCTCTCCGATCCTCTGGCAATATTCAGCATTGCCTCTGGAAGCAGGGGGCACAATGACCAGGCAGAGAGTAAATCATCTTTGCAGACATCCATTAAAACACAACCATGTCACTCATGCATTGACTGGCTATCATGAGAATGATCAGCCACCATTTACAAAAGGTGGACTAGTATCTTTCCTTGGCGTTTTTCCCTTAGAGGAGTATTGTTACACATACATGTCTCAACCAGTGCAGCAGATTAAACCACTTTCTTGCCCGGGTCCCTGTGGCTTTGGGGAGACAGAAAGAACTCCCCTCAAGACTCTGTGGAGTTTAGATAATTTTCAGGAGATAGCAAACCAGGAAAATGGGGGCTTTGAGCAATCTGGTCTAGTGGAAGGAGTCCCTGCCTTTGGCCGGGGGATTGGAACTAGATGATCTTCCAACCTTAACCATTCTACAATTCTATGATTCTAAAAAGGTTTCTCATTTGTAAGTGGGGAAAGAAAGTTTACTCTTTTCACAGAAATACAGACACTTTACAATTATACTCCCTTACGAAAACAAAGTAAAAGAGATACAGTGTCAATGAAGAAGAGCAGAAGCTCTCTTGAATCCACTGGGCTAGCATCCACTGCCAGCAATGATTCAAATCCCAAGTATTTCACTATTTTAAACAGACTGAGGTTTCTATAAGCCCCTGACAGTATGGATAAATGGCTAGTGCTAAAATCCAGAGAACAACTGTATGCAAGAAATGGGATGTATGGGAAGTACTACATGCTTTCCTTACAATTTACCTGCACTATCTTCCTGATGATTAGGCATCCTTGCTCTCAGTGCCAACTGGGTCATATGAGGTAAACCATCTATTGAGCAGATTTTTCTTGCCAGACATTGGCAGCAAGAATTGAATCCGACATCTTTTACTAGACATTAGTTTCTGTTTCTCTGGCTCTGGCTCATAAATGTGGTCGCCAAGAAGCTTTGGCATCCTTTTATAACTAGTATTATTCAGAGTTATAATTTATTTGAGCTCCTGTGCTCTTGTCTTGACTGGAATAAAATAAAATCCAGAGATGTCATATTTCTGCATGTGACCAAGAAAAGTACTATAATGTAAAAAGGTAGAGGAGAGAGAATACCTAGAATTAACAGGAGGAAGCCTTAGGAAATTAAACTTATGTAACTCCTCCTAACACAGGAGTCTTTTTGAATATGTCACTTTGCAAGGAGTTGCCTCATACTCCTGAAGGGGCAGGACAAATGTGATGCTAATACAACGTATCCACTTGAGAGTAAAGAAGCACCTTTGCTTTTAAAATCTGTGCTTCAACTTAGTCGATAAGCAGTCAATTCCATTAAGGGATCATGTACACAGATTGAAAGGTGAGGGTTTAGTGGAAACATATTTCTGCAAAGATTAGTTCCACACTGATAAAAAATCCCTCAAAACTTTGTCCTTAACCTGGGCCCTCAGTGGAAATAGATTTAAGATTTAGAAAACACACCTTTTAACTAGTTTAGCCATCAGTGAATGCTATTCTTACTTTGCTCCTGGTGGTGTCATTAAAAAAAATCGATATCCCTAGTTGTAGGACTACTTTTGATTTCCCACTCTTTTAATCAGACGCACGATTTTAAGGCAGTTTTCCTTACCAGCTTTGCACATTTGTTGCCCATGTGATCCAGATTTGTCTGTCCTTAAAAAAAACCCTCCTTCTAGTCAATCTAGAATTAGTAACTTCTCCAGACTGTGGAGAAGGCTGACTAAAGGCATGGCACAGGTAAATGGTCTGCTTATATTTGTTCTGGGTTTTTCAAGAATCATTCACCACAGTCACCTAAAGGCAGTTCTTTAAATCCAGGTTGCTCTGCATTTCAGTCAAAATTCCTTTATTATCACAATCTGTTTGTCTGTCTCTTAAAAAATGTTTTGAAGGCACAGCCTCCAAAAAGTGAGAAGTTATTACACAGAGGAGATGTATGTGTTGTTCTCTACAGGGTACTGTAGCAGGAAAAAAGAAAGATTCAAAGAAGACACAGGTTAACTTTTCAAAGCATCAAGTCATTTCACACTGTAATACATGGCATGGGAAAGCAACAAGAGTTTTCATGCAACATTTTCAGTATCAGGCTGGATTTTTTTTCATTGTCAGGAATAGCTAGAGGTATTGTATGGCATGGTGCAGTATGGAACAGTGTAGTGTAGTGTAGTGTAGTGTAGTAATAGTATAGTATAGTATAGTGTAGTGTAGTGTAGTGTGGTGTGGTGTGGTGTGGTGTGGTGTGGTGTGGTGTGGTGTGGTATAGTATAGTATAGTATAGTATAGTATAGTATAGTATAGTATAGTATAGTTCCTCCTGCCCTTGGCAAAGGGTAGACTAAGCAACCTTCTACAGTCCCTTTCTGGTTTTTTGATACGAGTGTAGAATTACAAGAATAAAGAATATCTACATATTGTGATTCAATCTTTTGATTTTAGTACCAGGTTTGGGAATATTGTCATATATCTCTAGGAACTGGGGATCACTCAGTTTCATAGACATCTTTATCTATACTCAGTGATTCCTTAATCGAGTACTACATGTTGAGAAGAATTCTGTTACCTTGGTCAAAATAAGACAGACATTGGCCAGACACTGCTATTATTCCAAGGATTTATGGTGAGACTACTCATGAATACTCAAAAGCAAATGTTATCTATATAAAATACTAATTACAGAAGAATTCTGTACACTAATAACATGCCCAGCATGCAAGGCCAGTTTTTGATAAGCCTAATGATGGAAAATTAGAGGAACATCAGTGACCTTATAGCAGCCTTCCAGTATCTGAAGGGGGCCTACAAGGATGCTGGGGAGGGACTCTTCATTAGGGACTCTAGTGGTAGGACAAGGGGTAATGGCTTTAAACTTAAAGAGGGGAACTTTAGGTTAGATATAAGGAAGAAGTTCTTCACAGTGAGGGTGGTGAGGCACTGGAATAGGTTGCCCAAGGAAGTTGTGAATGCTCCAACCCTGGAGGCATTTAAGGCCAGGTTGGACAGAGCCCTGGGTGACATAGTTTAGTGTGTGGTGTCCCTGCTCATGGCAGGGGGTTGGAACTAGATGATCTTAAGGTCCTTTCCAACCCTAACTATTCTATGATTCTATGATTCTATGAAATCACATATCAAGATGAGAATTATGGTCAATAAGATTGCAGAGTAAGGTCTATAAATCTTCACCTAACATACTTTATGTTTACAAATAATGGGATGGGGTGTGGAAAGGAACATACAGCTCTTCACCAGTGCTACTGATAAAATTATGAGCAGGTACCATGGTTAATACATGTCTTATTTGTTCTACAGCTTCCGTGGGAGAGATGAACAACAAGTTAATGCCTCAATACAAATCTAGAGAAACCCTGCTGAAGTTAATTGTGTGTGACAGGATTAAATTTGGTGCAAACCAAACTTTGGCCCAGTATCTGTACTAAAAATATAGCTGCAGAGGGAAAAATAAGAATGTTTTTAACAACTTAACATTTATTGGACAAGGAGAGGTCTGAAAAGAGCAGAATGGAAAATGGCAAACATCTACAAAAATAAGAATTGTCCCTCCTTCACAAGGCCTGGATAGTTTGCATGTGTGGTACAAAAACGTGTAATGGAAACCTGGGAAACAAAGAAGGCTTTTCAGCCTGAGGATTCCAGCTGTTCGCAGACTGCGGAAGAGAAAACAGACTTTATTCAATGTCTGCAGATGTTTCCAAACTTTCTAAAATTTAAATTCAGTTACCTAATCAATATTAAATATCTGAGGGAAAATGTGTTGCCCATTGGATACAGTTTAGGTGCTGAGGAAAACAAAGGATTTAAACACTCCCAGGCAGAAAGAGCTGATGGCTCAGAGGCAGCAGCAGATGAAAACAATGGCTGGAATGATAAATGAACATTCATTTCTCAGCTACACTGATGCAACTCCACTGGCTTTACTGGAGTGCAGTGTAACTCCAGGGTAGTTTACTTACTAGGTCTGATCATCTGTAAATAAGGACAAATTCTGTTCATGCTTACATAGTTATGCTCTTCTAAAACACAGCTATGTCAAAGGAAAAGAGTTTTCAGAGCCCTTTGCTTGACACCCTTAAAGCACAATAAAAAATAAATTCCTACAAGAGGAAGTGCAGGAACATGTAAGTTCTTTACTGTGAGGGTGGTGAAGCACTGGAACAAGTTGCCCAAGGAACTTGTAAATGCTCCATCCCTGGCGGTGTTCAAGGCCAGGCTGGACGGAGTCTTGGTTGACATGGTTTAGCGTGCGGCATGCCTGCCCATGGTAGGATCTTAAGGTCCTTTCCAACCCTAACTATTCCATGATTCTATGATTCTAAGTAGGGATCATATAAGTTTGCACCACAGGAGACCTGAATAAGGAGCCGGGGCGGGACAGCATTGTATTTCTGTTGTGAGCACTACTTTAGTGCTATCTCAAAATCCCATGTAAGTCATGATATGCTGGTGCTACAGCTCAGTCTTTCAGTAAATGACCCAAACTCCCAAACTCCAACTTCAATGGGGCCAGGATGTAATCCTGTATCTACAGGATCCATAGCTGACAAAACACCATCAGCAGTGTGTTTTACAAGTTTGGCAACACATTCATAGGCAGCCTGAGACTGGAACATGGATTTTCTGGTGTCCTCTCAAACAGGCATTAACTTTGACATTTGACAGGCAGTAACTTCACATTTTCATATAGCATCAACAACATCAACTATTCTTTTACTGACAAAGCACACAGGGAAGGCGTGAGGCCTCTTTTAATCTGACAAGTAGATACACTTTCAGCTGGTGTGCACAACATCCCTTTGCCACATATCTGCCTTCTGCATGCAATCTGCTGCAATGTCTGTGCTGAAGATTGGTATCACTGTTCCCCCCAAAAGAATTTGATCCTTGAAGCACTCCATTTCATGGAAACAGATCAAGCAAATCCCTTTACTAAATTATTCCCAAGCACAGATGAAGCTCCACTGTTAAAATCCTCAACCCTACCATGCTAGGCTGCATTATGGGATACAGAAAATCTATTCCTTGTGACCATTGCACATGATGACATCAGCCCAGAGATGCTGAAAAAAATATGGGAACAGTGGTGGACCCTCTCTGAATTTGGTAAAGCCAGAGGGAAGTTGGTGCCTTTTGCAATTTGTGAGTTTTTTGGTTGGTACAATTATGGAAACTAAGGAAACTTCAGATTCATATGCTTCTTAATGACTTCTGAAAAAGACTACACACTGTATGAATTAAAGCCTCTGGATAAAAGCAAGTCGGGTAAATAACTATTATTTGGAAAACCAAATTCATACAAGAACGAACCCAGAAGTTTTAGCATGATCTACATGAAGTCATTCAGTAGAACAATACAGGCTTACTTGGTTTATTGTTATATATAGTTTAATTTAAGGTTTTTATTTTTCTTCACATGTATAAGAAAAATTAATTGATTCACCCATATTTACATTCAGGATTCAAATATACTATGTACTGAAGTATACAAATATACTATACTGCTGAAGTCCAGACTCCGATATACTTGTTAGAAAATAACAGAGGAGAGAATGACAATGCTGAAGTGTGCTGCTGGGCATTCAGGGGAGACTAGGAGAGAAATCAGAGCATGCTGCTCTGGGTACATGGACAGGCAGATAGTTTTATATGCCTAGTTTTTAATGATGGTGGAGAAGCATTTTTCTACCACATTACTGGATAAGAAGGCAGTGAGCTAGGGTAAATTTACATTAATACTGTCCAAGATCCCCTTAGAAAACTCAAGCTGCTAAGCCTGCAAGAAACAGGCTTTAGCTTGTCTAACTTCAAATGTGTTCAAAAAGCTTCTGTATTATAACTGGACAAAATCTAACGCTTGACTGCTTTTTGGAGAAGGAATGTTTTTTTGCTCTGTGTTTGTACCAAACCTAGTGTGCCTGTAAGCAGGGCATTTACTACCAATTCTACTCCTCCTAACAGTGAGCATGGAAACATCTAACTGACCTTGCCCCCTAAATACTGAGTTACACCACATCAGTCCAAGAGCTTTTCATATAGGCCTACATGTGAGCATATTTGTGTTACTCTCTGTTACACTCAATTTTGTAATTTTTTTAGAGCAATCAATAAGAAAACCACCACAAAAAAATCCCTCACCTGCAGATGTCATAAACAGCTTTGTTCTGCACGTGACCTGCATGTCCTTATGACTGAATAACCTTGGTCCTGCTGCCAAAAATATCTGATGTGAAATTTTATTCCATTTTAGTGGGATCCTTATTGACAAAGATAGCCAGGGACTGAAAATCCTGCTGAGATACTTCCAGATCTTAGAAACATGTTGATTTGTTTCTCACCTCAAATGGCCTTTCTTACATCTCATCTTCTGACACAATCTCCAATTCCTATGCATTTTTTGATCATTGTTTAATATCTTTTTATAGTGTGACTAGCTCAAAATCCTCCCTTCCTCACAAATTTTCTTATTGCTTCACTGTCCAGGGTTGGCACAATTACTCCAAATGATCTGCTTTTCAGATGATTCCCAGATCATTCCCAGACTGTGAGACAGCCTGTTTATGTGATGATGGAAAGTACCAGAGGTAACCTTACACTGATATGTTAATTGTTTGCATGACTGAGAAAAATCAAAGCAATTTGACTTTCATCCTCTGCATGTACCCACGCTCCTGTCTGATTGTATCACCCTTGGTTTCCTCTACTCTTTGTGGAGTGCCATCAGCATCATTCTGTCAAGTTCACTTCTTCCCCTTCACCTCTTCTTCACTGTGGAGTACACTCCCTGTACAGGCCACCCTACTTTCTTGATAGTGTCTGGCTTTCTAAGCAAGGAGCTGAGTAGATGGCATACTTACTGTCAATATTCTTGTGGACAAGACAGCATAACTCTAAGGAAATAGCAGGGTGATGACACTGAATGGAGAGTGAACTGCTGCAGGAAAAGAAGAAACTGAACCATGGTAGGAAGCTAAAGGATAAGTCATTCATACGTCTAGAAGCAGAAAGTCATTATTAGCCAGTCAGCAAAAGATCTTGTACCTGCCTGTGCCCTCGTCCCTTTATTTGACAGCTCACCTTGCTCATTCTCACCTTTAGTTTTCAAGACTATTAAGATCTGTGAGAGAGGAAAAAGCACCTTTTTCCACTGTTTTGATATTTTATCCAGAAACTTGGACCCTGGCACTATTGCTGTTTAAGTGAACTGGGAAACTCCCATTGCTGTTTACTGAAGCTTTTGTTACTGGGTGTCTGGAGAAAAAAATCCCAGTTTTCCTTTGTAGTCTTGGCATGCACATTTCATTTTTCACTTGATACAGTTCCTTTCTTATTTGCCTACTTCTATTATTCTCAGAGCTAAATTTAGTTTCTACTGCTATTTCTTTTCTGAGACTAGAGTGGCTACTACTCTGTCTCCACTAAGTCATTCATTGTTTACGGATTTGGTAAGGAGCATCCAGGAAGTGAGGTACTGCAGAAAAGGATGAGAAAGATAAAGCTAGACAATCGAAATAATTGCAGGGAAACCCATCCTGCAGTGGAGCAAAATTAGTATCAGTGGAAGTTCTATGTTAGATGTATGTTTCTGGGAATTTTTAGAAACAAAAAAGGAACTGACAGTACCTGAACTGTTTTATAAAGCAAATTAGGACATTATAAGGAGCTAGGCCATGAAACACCGTTGGTATTCATGTAGATGTTTTTCTGTGTGGACTCAGCCATTGGAAATCTTTCTTCGGTTTGCATTTTAGCTCTTATTTTTTCAGCACTCGTATAATTTTAGACCATGTTTTTTAAATGATGTGCTGAAAAGTCAGAGGAAACAAAGTTGTCTTGGGAGAGGGGAAGAACCATTTCAGATCTGATCAAAAGTTCTAGTGCAGCTGCCTTCAGCCCTGCGGTGCCCTCTGCATTGAACAGCTTCTCTGTGGTAAGGAGTGAGAGAAAAGAAAAGGAGGGAACAAACAAACTTCAGCTGAATTAGTCATGACAGCTGAATTTGCACTTTGTTCAGTGAAACATAAAGTGCATGATTCCATTCCATTATCTAGTACAAATCTAGACTGATACCATCCCAAATAACAGATTTGTACACTGTAAAGGTTCAAAAGGGCTGAATCCCTACATTTATAACCTTTGTAATATGAAAGAAGAAAAGAGATAGTTATGTTTGTCCAGGATGACTTTGTATCTTTCAGCTGACCTTGCCATCAGATTTTATTAAAATAGTCTTCATATCTGCCATCTCAGATGCAATTGTTTCAGAAATTGCTTTCCAAAAGGTAATGTTAGGAATCAAAATAACATTGGGTTTTACACAGTTGAGTGCTCTTACCTCCCACTGAATTGTTTTGTTCTACTCCAGCCTTGCTGGAGACGCTCTATTACAAAGAAACTAAAGTGTAAGAGAAAAGATGGTCTAAGAGTATCTGAGAGCAAACTAAACCATAAAATATCTTGCTATCAAAACAGACAAATTGTTTTCTGGACCACCTTCAGCTATGAACTGTGCTAGTTTTTGAGAACACAAAGATCCTTCCACTGAAGGTGAAGAAGAAATTTAATTTGTCCTACACTGGGCAGGGTTTGGGGACAAAGTCAAATTATCAGTAAAGGAAATGCTTCACACCAATGGTTGATGAACAGAATTAGCAGCTAGTGTGATGCTAAATGAAAGAAAAAGCCTTGAAGCTAAAATCCAAACAAAACAGGACTCCAAGAATTCTCTCTTCATGTCAATGTCATCAATTTTGTGTTGTCAACTGGGATACAAATAGTTCATTGAATATACATGAACTATATGAGAGATGTGCAGAGACTGAAATAGCCTTCTACACATTCCTGACACAAACTTTATGTCACAGATTTGACAATATAAAAGAAGGTCTGAAATCAAACCTCTGTGGCACTGCGAAAACTCTGTCCTCCCAGTGTTTGTATGAACTTGCACTGTTCATACATTAACACCTCCTCAGGTGTTAATCAATGGAATTGCACTTCGTGGACATCACTTTCACAGGACCATTTTAGTAAAATGGGTTTCAGTGCTCGATTTTAATGCCTGTGGGGTAAGGTCGCATTTTTGTCTCAAGCCTGGAGCTGAAAGCAGTGTGGAATTACAACGCTGCAGAGGCACAGGAGGGGCTATCTGGTGATTCCCTTGTTCTTTATAAGCAATTATCATAGGCTGCCCCACTGATTTCAGTAAGCATGGTAGTATTTAAAAGAAGCAAAAGAGAAAACTGGGCAATAAATTTGTCTGATTTTCTAATTCTCACAAGCTAACAGTAGGGCTACAATATTTAGGTTCCAGTTATTGCAGAGGAAAGATAATATCCTTTCCCTCCTAGAACTGTAATAATAATAATTCTTGGTTTTAATTTATGGAAATAATTCTCCCGAACAGTTTTGTTTTCAGCCAGCCTAATTTTAAGAAGTGTGGATCTGGAATGAGACTTAAAAATTAGCCATTCTGATGTGTGTAGGATACACAGTGGTGGGACAAAATACTAGTATCTGTGAGAGCTATGACTAGACTTGGGTGTGTCTGAAGTTAGGCTCATAAACCCATATTTAGACTGTTAAACAAGTGGCCTGATTTTTTAAAAAATGCTTTTGACCCAGCTTCTCCAGCTGACTTCAATAAAACATGTGTGTATGTCTGTATGCTTGTGTGCATGTGTCCAGTACTTCAAAAATCAAGCCACATACTTAGATGATTAAAAATCTAGGCACCTAAGGCTTGAAAATGTTGCCAATAATAATTCTTCTGGCTTCACCACAGGGATAACACACAGAGTGGATTTTGTATACAGGTGCTTCTACAAGAGAATAAGCAATGTGAGCAGAGGGACCTGATATAAGTATTGATTTTTGGTTCTTTCTGAAACAGTTAGGGACTTGTATTTTGAAATACAAGCACTGCCTTTCCTACACCTGAGCAAAATGCCCATAGGAAAGTTATCACAGAGGATTCCCTGGCTCGTCCTTCTGGTCAATGTTTAATAAACCCAATCACAACACATTGCTTTGCATGAATAACATGGAACAAAAGAAAATGTTTCCTTAAGCTATTTTTCTGATAATTATGTTTAAAGTAAACTCTCATTATTAAAAAAAAAAAAAAGTCACCTATAGATATTCATACCTTCTTTTTTTAGTTTTAAGTAGAAATAGCAGGTTACCATTTTTAAACAGGTTACATGTTTTAATAAAACCTTATGGACTGCAATATATACTTCTGGGGAATGGCTGACTGGTTCTCTTGGAAAATAATTCAGCTGTAAACCTTTAGAGCATCCTTATGCTGAGAAATTTATATTTGCTCAGTGACTTTTAGTTAGCAGCTATACAGATCTGAGTGCTGTGGACCAATTTACAACCAAAAGGAAGAATACACTTTTTAAATTGAAGATAAAAAAGAAAGTGTTTTACTTAATAATCTTTGCATACTAGTTCTCTATGTATAAAATGACCTGCTTATTTCTTGAGCTTTGGGGTAATACACAGAGGAAAACATTGTGCTTCAGGTTAAAAACCTGCTGTGCTTAAGCAGAAGACACCTGCTTGGCAGAACTCATCAGACACTGACCAGTTTCCCACCACCCTCTTCGCTTTTGAAGGTAATTTCATTTTAAAAAAATTGGCAGGACTGTATAGACCAATCTGGCTTCTGGTTATGTTGCAGCTAGAAAACTTTTCTTTTTTATATATATATATATATATATGTACGTGTGT
>NW_009926128.1:15682-30035 GCF_000696875.1 Nestor notabilis | reverse complement strand
ACATTTCCCTTCTTCCAATCATCTGAAACTTTAGCTTGACCTCCGCTTCAACAATAACTGAAAGCAGCAGACATTCTCAGGCTGGCTCCAGAGCCTTTCATCTGCCTGGCAGGAGAGCACTGCAAGACACGAATGCCACTTAAACTGCACTGCATATAGAGCAGACAAATCTCCTCCTTGAACAATGCAGTAAGTGCTGATACACAAGAAAACCATTGCCTCCCAGGAACACCGCGAGAAACACAGCACTGCAGGTGTTTGGCACTCGGTGTTCCCTGAGGCATGCCAGAACTGCTATGCTAGCACACACTTACCTTATACGTGAATAAGCTGCAGTTTACAGGAGTTACTCTCAAACCATTCATAAAAAAGGTAGAAAGCGTGACTAACATGTAGCACAGTTAGACTAAAGCTGGGAACATACAAGCAGGACCAGGTTGCTCATTTAAGTAACATTAAGGTAAAAAGAAAATCCTCAAGTCATTTGGAAGCTAAGGAGCAAAGCACACTCATCCTTCACTACTTTCCATAGGCATAGAGCAGTGAACTGCAGCAGCCTTCTTCCTCATCAAGTCACCATCAATAGTGCCCAGAGACCAAAATCAGGGTGGGAGATCTTTTTTATTCTAACTTTGAGTCTTTAAGAATTAAACGCAACATCTGTGCTAGGTATCATATATTTTTATAGTCAAGTGAATGGAGAAAGCACTGCCAAAGGATGAGTCAACCAACCTGGTTTAGATGCACATGCTAGGATGAGTTGATTTGCCCTCAGGATATAATTCTGCTACTCTCTTTGAAGCCAAAGTGACCATGTCAGACATGCACACCTAATTATTTGATAGTTACGTTGGAGTAGTTGAATGCTAAGGTACTAAGAGGCAATCCCTAGGAAAAGATACACAGAAATGACTTGCCCAAAATGATGTGGTGTGATCAAGGCTGACATGGTAGGTGGCAGTAAAGAATGGAAATGAATTTAATATTACAAAATCAGTAATACCGAAGTCTGTTTCACTGACACTGGGTCAGGCCCTGACTGTTTACCAAAGCAACATCAGATGTGAAACAGCAAGAACAAAAGTGGCCACAGAAGCAAGATGTGACTATAGCTCAGAGAAAAGGAACACAAGAAGTTGAAAAAATTATGCAGACACTCCCCTTCACTAATTTGTTTTTACCTGTTGCAAAAATGCTCTTGCTAAAGACCAGTGTATGAAAACGAGGTAACTGGCTATTCCTTCGCCAGTTTTACCTGAGCCTTCATTGACCATAACTATCTGACAGCCACCACACAGCGCTTCTTAGTATTACACAATGTGCTTCTCAATTAAGCAGGAGGCTGCACATCTCTGCTCAGTATCCCTGGTGGATTTAAATAAGTTTTTCACTTGTTCCATCTCCGGCACTTGTTTGGCACAACAGTAATTGTTCCGGATGAGAGAACCTAGTGATCATAAGAAATGAATTATTTACAGAAAGATCAGTACTCCACGTCAAGACTTCACTAGTTATAGTTAATTGGAAGTACCACACTGAACATATTCACAATGCTCTTTAGGTTCATAAAAGCCTTAAGTACTTTTAAATGCTACTGGGGAAAAAAAAAAAAAAAAAAGACTCAGGATCAGCTGCAGGAAACAACCCCCTCCACTTTTAGAGCATCGACTCAAGTCAAAGTTAACCAAGGTTAAAACAAATCATCTGCTAATTGCTGATGGAGACAAGTAATCCCCTTTTTAATGGGTACATGATACCATAAGCCCTCAAAAGTCAGAAGCCCCAATTATAACTACACAGATCAGACTGAACTTCAGGCTGCAGTTTAACTTACCTGTGCTCTGTCTCCGTGCAGCGCCACCACCGGAGCCATGCTGTTGACCTAGATCTTTATAGTGCTTTTCAATAGAATTTCAAAGCATTTCACAAGCCAAATTAAAAATAGTAATAATAGGAAAACAAATGCATCTGCCCTGATGCATTAGGTCTAGAGAGAGCACTCCTCAAGAAATCATACTTTGCAGAACTACACTAGTAACTGCTGGTGTACCTGTGTCTGGAGGTACACTAGACACCTGCTGGCCCTTCTAGCTTGAAGTACTGGGTTCAATTCCTTCCTCTAAGAGTATTCAAAGCCACCTGACATGCTCCTTCTCAGGTGAGCACCCAGAAGAAGGCGAGAGAAGCATTTTCAACTTGCTGTTTACAGGTCATTGTGGTTATTCATTAACTATTTGTAAGAAATCCATAAAAAGTAACTGAAAAGGCAAGCTTACTTGCCAACAAGCTTGAATTAGCCCAACAGTAGTCAACAAGACAGCAGAGAAGGGGCTATCAACTCACATTTGCATTTGTCCTCTGGCACATCTCATCTTTTTTCCACCCAATGACTTATTTTTAAACTCACATGGTCTGTAATGCAGTAGGTGGGTCAGCCTTCCAAGAAGTTGAAGAACAGGGAAACTGCTTCAAGACATTCAAACATCCTGTATTAGTAGTCTTACTATCAATGTTTTTTAATGAAGAGTGAACACAAGTATATTTCCGTGGTTGCTTTCAATGAGAGCCTTGCTTACTTTTTTAAGGAAGTTGTTTTCCCCCCAAAAATGGGTGCCCATGCCTTATGTCAAAAGTGTTTAGCAAAAATACCACCTCGCCATCAATACCATCAATTCTTAAGATATCTCAATGACCAGCTAAAACTGGTTGCAGGCCACATCTAAGTATGGCACATTCCCAGCATTCCCTATTTTGTAGTAGCAGGTGAGTGTGCCAGTGCTTCAGCCCACAATTGCTCAGTGCACTAAACATGTAAATCTTCCTCTGATGCCCAATTCCAGCCACGTTGTGCTCATGGTTCTGGATTCAGCTGTACAGGCCAAAAACCTAAGTAGCCAGCTCTACAGTGACAAACTTGAAACACAGATTTAAACCCAGACAAGCTGATGCAACACTGGAACAAGCTGACACAGTACACCTTGTATTAGATTACCCATTTCTTAGAGAGAGGATTGAGCAAAGTGTGATTCAATGTGTTTCTCCTGAGAGGTGAGCTCAAAGTTCAAAAGCATTCAGAACTGGGCTTGAGTCATGGAGTCCCATTTTGTTTGATTTTTAATTTATGTTGAACAAATAATTGCATGGTCTCAATCTCTCTGTGCCAGCTAACACCAAAATGATGCGTCTTGCAAAATTCTTATTGGGCTACACAAACTGTTACAAAACCATTGCTGACAGAGATCAGATAAATAATCAGCACAGAAAGAATAAGGATTTCCTACTCTCTCTAGATTTAAACCATTCAAGAACAAACACCATGTCTGCAACAGAAGGACATGTACCCGTAATAGGGAAGTTAAGCCCTGGAACAGGTTGCCCACATGTTCAGGAACCTCCATTCACAGTTACTTGAAACTTCACTGGCCCTGAGCAACCAGATCCTACTTCATTTTGAAGTGAGCTCTGAACTGAGCAAAAGCCTGGACCAGAAATCTCCAGAGGTCCCTTCCAACTTCTGTGTTACTACAATTTCACGTACATTGACACATAAAAGGAAAGCTAACCTTGTGAGATAAAGCGGAGAAGCATATAAATCATGACTACCACAGACATTCATAAAGATGTTAACAGCTTTTATTTCACTGGTGCAAGGCCCGTGTGTCATCCACCACTCACCAACATCAAAACAAAACAGCATCTTCTATAAAACAGTTTCAGAAAATTCAAAACAAAGTAACAGTGGCTATAATAAACTTCATACAATACTGGAAATCACTTAGTTTGTGTCATCCAGACATGAACAGATCAAGTTTCTAGCATACATGGCTTTTTTTTTGTTTTCCAAAAAATACCAGCACAACTCCAATACATGCCTCACACCTGGAAATGCGTAACATCACTCCATGACACTGATAGCTGTTCGTGCTTAGAACTAGTCATCAATTCACCCTACCAATATCATAAAATACAAAATGATATGAAAACCCTACATTTACAAAGTACAGTCCCAATCCTGCAATCTAATCCATCTGGGCAGGTACCTGCATCCACTCTAACTCCCCTGAAGGCAATGTGGTATTCAGTGCTCCATTGCTAAAGATTTGATTGCAAAATTAGGGCACAAGTGGGAAAGGTTTAAATCTTTCCACAAGCAGTAAAGCACTGCCTTATTCTTCTAGATTCAGTTTCAGTAGTATTTGCACAACCTCCTAAACCAAGACTTACCTATTTTCAATTACCTGACATTTTGGAAGAAAGAAGGATAGGCTTTAAAGTAGTCAGCACAGAAATGGCTTTTACTGAAATGACTTGGGGCTGTAAGTTGTGCTTTCGTGCACAGTGGTGATCCAAATGCTTCCAAGAGTTAACCACATCTTGCTTCAGTATTTACAGTATCTGCTGCCTTCCTCTGCATTACATGAGTTTCTTCACCAGCAAGATATCAGAGATCTTGTTTCCATTAGATGAGCATTATGACATGACTCCAAAAACAGGATTATGACGACAAATACTAGGGCCATACTCTTCATAGTCCTTTTTGGTGTGACATACTTGGAAAAACTCTGGCTATGAAAATATAAAACAAATATCCTCAAAAGCATAAGAATATATCAAGTAGAAAAAACAACAAATAAACTAATGCCTTAGTATTTTTGTAGATTGTAGCTTTATGATGTGGTATCATATTTTTGAAATAGAATAAACCAAGAAATATTGGAATATAAATATTATCAAGAAAAGCTTAGATAGAAGACTGCTTTTAAACACAGCAATAAGAAAACCCACTTGGGAGACGGGAATTACTCCCATTTTCCTGTGTTTGCTTCTCTTTTTTGTTTAAGAACACTGATTTGGATCCTATATCCCTGCACTCCTAGGTAATCTCTAGTGCTGACTTGAAGAATAAAGGAACTATATTGCTACTACCATATAAAAACTACTTCAAATTACATCAAATTATGATAACCTTACTCAAGAGTAAAGCTCCCTGTACAAATTTTACTGAAATAAAAATTGGGTAAGGAATATGACACAGTTTAGGCTGTCACAATGAAAAGGTTTAAAACTAAGTACTCAGATCAAATATAGAAGACAACATGCAAGTAAAATAAAACTAAAAAAAGAGAACAACTTTGATAAATACTTACTGTTGAAGCCAGCATGGAACCGCCAAACCAAACTGCGTAACGCTGCATGTGATGTGTTATCACTTGAACTTCAACTGGTTTGGGCTAAGAAAAACAGTTCATATTTAGCTGGTTTAAATTTTCAGGCAAGATCCTTACAAACTAACATCTGACCCTTACAGATCCGGACATCTTCACCCCTCCTTCACTCTCACACTTACTACTCAGTCTGCCATCTTCCCTAGGAGACCAACTCATAAAACTCTTTATGATTAGTATGCTGAAGGACACAACAGTTAAATCCTTCTTGCCTACTGCTAAGATCACATATCTCCTACAAGGGAAACCAGAATTGCCCTTAGAGAACTGATCACAGTAGATTTCGGTAAAGACGCGTCACACATTGCAAGGCTACCAACACATTTAACAACACATACATACACACCACTCATTTTACAACAACGCATTTTCACTAGTGAGATAAAAATTTTGAACTTTCTTTCACTACTCATGTTATTAATGCACTTGAAATGGCTACTTACTTTTATTCGACCACCACTGAGTTCCTCACTAAGTCGCAATCTCGCATCCACTACTCTTTTCAAATCCCTTTGCAGTCGTCGTCCAAAGTCCCTGAACATCGTGGATCCTCCCGAGAGGACCACATTCTGTGCGGAAATTAAAGACACATTCTTTAAATCCACCTTCAAGCAAGTTTCCCAAAAGCTGCAGAGGTGACTATTTGGATCTTAACATCATTAGGAAGCTGACAAGCTATACAGAACACCTTAAATATTGCTCAGTTTCCACAGCAGATCCATGGTCCCCTACTTTCTTTTTTTCCTCTTTAAAGAATAGTTTTATGTAGAGTACGTTGTTACAAATGAGAAAGATTGAATTAAAATAATAAGCTAGTATCCTACATGTGCAGAGCAGCAGAAAAAAAAGACACTACATCAAGATATTTCCCAGGGATGCTCATTGTAAGCAGTTTTAGCCCTGATACCAGGGATACTCATTGTAAGCAGTTTTAGCCCTGATACCAAGTAAGTCTCTAGCCTCATCATACTATTGTTAGCATCTTTCCAAAAGCTGTCAAGTTATCTAGAACTCTTCTTTTCCTCTCCAGAGTTCAACTTCTAAACATAGCAACCAGCAAGTCCAAGGTTTCTTCAAAAAGGTACCACACCTCCAAAGAGGACTGCAGCACAGAGAAAGGTACAATTCCTTCTCACTTTTCTTATTCATACCTGCTTGCCCAGAATTAGTTTTCAGAGCAGAATCAAAATCCTCTTAGACTGGTCTTAGAACATCCCATCCTTAATTCTCATAATGTTGCAGGGTTACAGACTAACACAGAAGTCATTTCAAAGGTGAGGGGATTCAAAACAGAAACCCTAGAACACTGGTGGCAGCAAAAATGCAATTTATAATCAGAAGAATGAAGTCTATGTGACAAAACTGCATGTGTGCCCTTGCATACTGCTGCAACTGCAAACCAAAGTGCTAATTAATGCTTACGAAAACCACTTATATGCCACAGACACATGTCCACAAAGGACACAACTGAGATCAAGAGTTCATCACACACAGGTCAAATTATCTCTCAATATAGTTTCTCTCTCAATAATAATTTTTGACACTGCAGACCAAGACTTTCTACGTAACAAAAGAACCCCTAAACCACTGTTTTCAGCCAGGAAGCCTGCACACAGATCTGGAGTCAAAGACACATATAATAAGCATTCACACTTGCAGGGTGGAGAAGTAACTGCTTGAATTTTGAGCAACAGGTAACAAGGAAAATCTTGTAAAGTGGGAAGAAAACTGTTTGTTGATGAAAAAAAAATCTTTGTACATTGCAAGATTACAGTAGGAAAAATGCATTTCTTCATACCTTCAGATAATCTACAGTATAAAAGAATGCAGAACAAGACAGGTGTGCTCAAAAGAAAAGCACACATCCCCATAACTTTACTGAAACATTTTCCAAAGACAGGGAAGAGGAAAGGAGCCACACGTATAAAGCAGGAGCCAAAAACCACAGCTGCTCCTGAAATTAAGGTAGGAAGGAGATTCCCCCTGCTGCCCCCACACACGTCTCTTCTCTCTGTCTCAAAGTGGTCACACGCTCCACATGGGAAAAGAAAATTGGTAATGGAAAAAAAAAAAAAAAAAGACAACAACCAACCTGAGTGATGAAATGGTAATTAAAAAGATGCCAATAGAAAATACCGCCTGGAGATAATGAAGTTGGCGAAGATGGTAAAAGCAGTAATTCTGTTCAAAGCAAATTAAACTTCAAGTGGATTTCCATAAAGTGGACAATACTACAACTAAATAGATTTCAGAATACACCTGAGAATAATTGTTTGAATACATTCCAGACCAACTCATGCAACTACAGAGTCCATAGTGATATTTGGAAGGATCCTTTATCATTCCATGGTTAGAAGCTAAGAGATGATACCTTCCTCAGATTATGATTCTTAAAGCACCTCTACATGTTGAAGTAAGTTTAACAGTAACACTGGTCAAGCAGAACAGAAGCATTAGGGTATACTTGTTGAAAAGATGAGCCATCTCACTATCCCATACTGGACAAACCCTGCCAAGCAGAATTTTGGATATAAGGGACCAGGTGACACCAACCACCATTATAACATGGTTAATTATGCTGTTACAGTTCCCCTGCTCCCTGCACTTCTTGTCAGCACTGGGCCAAATCTGTGCTAACTCTTTAGTAGAGGGATTGCTCAAGGATGGGTTTTAGTAAGTTATCACAACTCAGTAGATTGGTCTTCTGCAAAGAGGTCTTGAGACCGGGTAGTCCTTGCTCACAATGAAAGCAGAATCCATACACAGTCCTCACCCTTAAGCAACACACTCGCCACTTACCAAATGAAGGCTGGAAGAGACAGTCAAATGAAATAAAATAAAAAAAAAAAAAAAACAGAACAACAAACAAAAAAAAATAAATCATACACACACCAAAAAAAGCTTACTAGTGATGTCTGGCTTTTCAGCCTGCCTTGGAATTCCCTGGCCTCCCAGAAAAAGACATCAAGGTAGTTGGGATTTCACGTATCTGTTTCCAGCCGATTCCTTTAAACAAGGCTTCATGATCTTACTCTACTCAAACACTCTGGCTGGTTTAACAGCTCTGAGCAGACCACAGGTTTCACGGCTAACACTGATTATCACACCATCTGATGGAAAGAAGCTCCAGCTGATGTTTAGTTTTATAGCTAACTGGTTGAAAAAATAAGTTGTTTCAAGAGAATGTGTTCCCCAAGAAGAGAGGGACAGGACCTTCCACACACCTGAAAAAGCTAACCACAGCAAGTAAGTAATGAAAGCAGGCCATTTCCAGAAGGAAACCTGGGGTAAACACCAATCATCTCAGAGGGCTGGCAAGAAATTTCTCACTTCTCAACCATACCCTTTGCTTCTTTTTTTTTCATAGTTTTTTTCATAGTTTGCTATGAACTCCAGAATATTTAGTTTTTCTCCACACCATTTCTGGTATTATGCCTGTACAGTGTAATGCTGCGAAGATACGATGCTACCTAACAAAACAACCCAGTTACTGTAACAGAAATCTCTACCTAAATAAAGCTTACATAAAAATTACATGAAGTTAAATTAGCTTCTGCGGAACTCAGCACTACCAAACACAAGGCACACTTGTTTGTGCATCTTTACACTGCACCTTGTAACATGGTTTAAGCTCACTCTCAGCTGGGACACTTCAGACTCTGCAGTACCAGCCTGAGAAGTATCCACTGCTTTTCTGGTAAATACAAACTTCAACAACACATCCCAGTTTCCCTTCCTTCCAAACGATAGTCTAAATTAAAGTTGTTTAACACGACACAACCACACCACCAGAGACATGGAATGGCAGCAATATATAACAGTTAATAAAAATTGTTATGGGTAAAAACTGGAAGGTTCATGAGCTGAAGCCAAGCACTTCATGACCAAGTGAATCAAGCTATATGCCTCTTAATTTAGTTAATAGAGGGCAGTATTTGCCAACATTGTATGGAAAGTATAAGGAGAAATATTATACATATCAAACAACAAATATATTACAAAGTAAATGTATTGTGAGAAACAATTTTTTTAAAAAAGTTTGACTTTTAGTGATGAAGAAACAATTTCTGTTTCTTGAAAGTCACGATTTTCAGTGTTCATTGAACAGTCTGAGTAATAGCAAAAGATTTCAGCATGATTTAGGAGCATGCTGTTCTGCAGAAATATGCCTGCAGTCAGACACAAAAGTAACCACAAAACACTGTAGATGTATTGAGCCACTGTTGAACCAGCTAACATGGGTTATGTCATACATTTAATTACTTCTTCTCAGTACTGTGCTACACTAACACTGTTATTCACTTGAGGCTTCCACTTAGAAGTAGCAGAAAAACCTCTCCTTTCCCTTATCTTCAGAGACAATATGATGCAGATCAAATGGCCTGGCAGTGTTTCCAGCCTTACCTCACCCAACAGAGTCTCCCTGCTCTGCACTTAGTAATTAATAGCAAATGTCATTTTGCTGAAGCCCAGATAAACAAAATTCAGTTGAACCCTGTCCCATCTTCTGCTTGAAAATTCCTACTATTTCAGAGAGGAAAGGCAAGAATAGGGTTGATACAGCAAATAAGCTGTATTCATCACAGGCTGGATTTCTCCCTGCAGCTCACAGACGTCCAGCCGGACGCTGCACAGCAGTCTGACAGCGCCATCTACACACCACACAGCGCATGGCAAGATGTTTTCACGTGAACCATTTACCAGCAATGCAAGTTAGAAGTGATGTTAGCTGGATGTTTACCACCACTTTGGCTTCCCACACACCAGATCTCTCCAGGCTTTGAGGATAGTTCATTACGAGCTCGGCAGCCACACCGATGCAAGTGAAGACCAAATCTGATTTGTATCACAAAGCTTAAGTTCACCATTGTCCACAGTAACTCACCCTCAGCTAAAAAGCCATCTCTAAAGGAAAAAGCCCATACAGTTAAAATCTTGTCCCCATGCACCCACACATCCCACTGAAAAACAGGATGATTCATCTACAATAAAACACCACACTTGCCAATACACTACAGTCCCTATCACATGCGGTGTTTTCAGATTGAGAAGCTAGCCTAAAAGTTTGAGGTTAAGGATGTCACAACTTGATCCATCATGATTTGAATCATGAGTATTTAAACATGCTTGAGTAGGATGTTTCAGAGATACTTCTGACAGAATTTACCTGGTTTCAGATGTCATTTACCTTAAATTTTTCATCCATATATTTGTGCCAAAAAAAAAAACAAAAATAAAAACCCACACACAAAAAAAACACAAAACAAAACAAGAAAAAAAAAAACCCACAAAAAAAAAAAACAAACACAAAACAAAAACACACACACACAAAAAAAAAAAAACAACAAAACAACAAACCAACCAAAAAAAAACCAAGAAATCAATTGTTGGGACACCCAGTGTCCCTACACTTACATCCTTTCTACTGGGAGAAGGCAAAGACTTCAGAACTGCCAAAACTGTTCTCATCTCCTGTTACCATCTAAACTCTGGAAGTATCTGGGGAGAGACTCTAGATGGGGAAAAAGGAAGATGAAGTAGAGTGTGGAGTAAGAGCAACAGTTTCCAAGCCTGTTACCAATAAAAAAAATAGTTTGCTAGAATATGAAGTAGTTTTTAGAACTTCTGAAAGCCCTTTGTCCAACTTTAAAGTTATTGTAACTCTTACTTTACAGTATGTGCCAAAACTCATGTCCTAACTGACAAATATTAGGACAAGTTTCACAGTATTCCCAGGCTGAAGAGAGATTTTGAATAGCAGTTAGTATTGAAAACATCCAACACTGGCATCTGTTGTGGCTATACCACAGAGCAGATGCTTTCCACTGATGCAAGCTGGGTGTGCAGTAGTTACACTCTGTTTAGTAGTATGCTCATGGTAACCTGAAAGCTGAGGGTAGTACCGCACTTTTCTGCAGACCATAGTCCCCATCATGGTACTGCTCTCTCCAATCTCTCTGCACTTCTGTGATATCAGAATTAGATAAATACAAGGAAACATCGTGGAACACTATTTTAAGAAAAAAGGAAGCTGAAGAATTCACAAAAAATGAACTAGATGGACTATACATCATTCTTCCCAAAGAATGCCATGGGTGATGCAAGGCCTCACTAAGCCCCACAAAAGTTTAATTGCATTTCTAGCTACATGCAGGATGGGTCCTTTTTCAGTGGGCTTCAATACACAGGAACGATCAACACAGAAAGGACGCCAAGTTATTTCAGCCATGTGGTAAGATCCAAAATTACCCTTCTTATCATTTCACCTGAGCACTCACTTTAAATTTCATTCTGCTTTCCGAATATTTGGGTTAAAACAAAAGAGAAAAATCCACCTTACTTCTTCAATTTTCAATGCAAGTTCCCTGATTCTAAACCCAGCAGCATTCCTTTTCGATTTCAGCAGAAAGCAGCTCATCCCAAGCAATCCAGAAATCTCAACTTTGCGTCAGAGAAATAGAATAATAATATAAATCAGTCCTTCCAAACAATCATATTAAGATGATGTAATCATGGGAATTAAAAGAGTGCACTGCTGGCAACCATTACACAATTAAAAAGCCTTCATCACATGTGAAAGAATGTTTGTGCTTTGTATTGAACGGCTACAGGCTTTAGAATCTGGCTGAAGCCAGTCTTATGAAGGTCCTGCTGGTTGGAGCATCAACATAAGGTAAGATAATGGGCCTCATAAGTGAGATGTGATCAGACTGGAAAACATGGATACTGGCAATAAAGCTAAAAAAGATAAAATACCCTAGGACATCAAAAGATGGGTTTGAAACAATGCTTCAAAGGCTACATACCACATACAATCTGCAAGAAGGGTACTTGCAGGTATTTTCTGCATAAACACTTAGGAAGTATCCAAATACTTCCCAGCTCCAAAACGCAGGATCTTGGCTGGTCACCACACTGATTATGGTGAGGAAAAGAGAAACTTAATTTTTAAATACCACTTTCTGGAAGTCAGTACCAACCCCTGGCTCTACCAAGCAATGAAGCTGTTGCTTTATGGTAACTTTGGGCTTTCAGGAAAAAAAAAAAAAGGACCCTAAGCACAACCAGATGCTAAGAGTTTACTGAAACCTTCTGCAACGTATCTAAGCTTGAAGCCATTGAAGACATGTACTGCAAAATGCATTCCACAAATGAGCTTACGTAGTTTAACTCCCTGTTTTAACCTGCTCCACATATGTGTTCTGAAGCACTATGCCTCATTCTAGATGACAGCATATGTTTATTAGACAAGTAAAACTTGCAAGGCTGCGAAGTTTTAACAGTTAGGAATTACCTGGAGATTTTACTTAGTTGGATCTTAATTCTCACTCTAATAGGTGAGGAAAACTACCACCTTTTACATACGTAAGGAAACATCTCCATACTATTACTTTATGAGGTTATTTCCAAAAGGGCATTGCTGCTGCACAAGCAGAACACAACCAGGAAGCATAGGATCTGCTATAGAAAGAGCTTGCCATAGGCTATGCCTGTTAGTATGTTCCTTTTAATTTCTGAAAGAACCAGTGACCAAAAGTACTGTCTGGCCTACACCCTGAGCAAGTTTAAGCAGGCCTAATTATAGTCTCCTAAAAGACTTTAAGTCTTTGTATACTTTAATACTGGGTTCAATACCTGGCTAAAACAGCAGACAGTGGGCAGATCAAGTCAAGACTATGAAAAAGAAAACGTAAGTATTTGAAACCACTGCTTAATAAAATGGGGAGCAGAAGGGAGTGAGAGGGGTGAGACCATGATGTAACCCTTAAAACAGGCAAAAGGCAAAGGCCTTCATGCACAAGAATTCACATTCTCATGTCAGATACAGTAACACCCCTCTGCTACAGATCCATCGGGCTAATACTTACCTGTGTATCAAGCTTCTGTAACAGATAATCCTTCTTTCAAAATAAAAAGCCACAAATATCAATTATTCTTCATTCAGAAGTGGCACTTCATTTAACTTGAACTTTATTTCTATTCAAAGTTCACATTTCTCACAGTGGGGGAAGTGGTAGCTAAATACGTGCTTCATGGTGATGTTGATATTTAGTCTTCAAGTAAGTTAGTCTTATAACAGAAAGACGGTACCTTATATAATGGACGCCGGACATCAATGGGACAGTTCTGGATAACTTCATCTACTACATCCGAAATGGATTCCATAAAATCAGGATTAGCAAACTAAAATGAAATAGAACAGGCATTAGATTTTTCATCTGAAGAACGGAGAAACAAAAAGGCAGAAGTGAGACTGTAGAGAGATTTTGTAATAGCACATTCAAAACGGGGTGGGTGGCAATCAAAGTCAGTATTACCCCTGCTCATCACTTACTACATTATAAAAAATCCACTTTTGTACAAGGGAAATGAGAATTCCTTCTTCTGATGAGAAATTCAGATTCTCTTCCTTGGTCACATATTGACTGTTTACAGTTTATGCACAATGGACCTATTACTGCATGTGACATGACTTTGAGTTGTCCTGCAATATTAAACGCACTATTACTGCGCAGTGCGGTCTTGTCTTTCATTCTAAGTGAAATCAAAAACATCAGTGTGCAAATCTGAATGTTCCCCTGTAAAAAATTTCCAAACCTACTAAAACACATATGTTAAATTCTCACCAAAAATTCAATTTTTTTCCCAAGCACGCAAAATCTAATATTCAAAAAGGCATAAATACTTTAAGGTCTTGAGAGGAAGTTTCCATCAGTGCAAACATCAATACAGTGCTAATATAAGTTTTGCAATTTATAAATACTAGACAGAGCTGCTAATGCTAGAAAACATTCTTGGACCACTGGCAATTTTCCACTTAAAAATTGACATGAGTTCTAAAAAAAATAAAAACCACTCATAGCCTAAGTTTTACCCTTTCAGAAATTAAACATTGAGAAATTAAATTAATTATCAATACATAGTAACATATTATTTTTAATATATATTTAATTTTATAACTTCAAAGTTTCCCAAAGCTGTAGAAACTATACCATACATGGAGCTATTGGAACAAGTCCAGAGGAGGGCCATGAGGATGGTAAGAGGACTGGAGCACCTCCCGTATGAAGACAGGCTGAGAAAGTTGGGGCTGCTCAGCCTGGAGAAGAGAAGGCGGCGCGGGGACC
>NW_009926128.1:6768-15441 GCF_000696875.1 Nestor notabilis | reverse complement strand
TGAGGTGTCCCTGCTCATGGCAGGGGGGTTGGAACTAGATGATCTTAAGGTCCTTTCCAACCCTAACTGTTCTATGATTCTTACATCCCAAACAACACGAAGTATCTAACTGGATAAATAACAAAACCCAAAACACAAGTACACTCTGAACTGAAAGAGAAATTAGCAAAGGAAGTTGGCTTGCAGATCAGAAGCCGTAAGGATGATGTGAAAAATCCCCAAGAATTCAAGCTGATTTCCATAGTAAGAATTACTCATGCAAGAAGCTAAAACCATGAAGCTGCATAAATTAAAAGAGAAGAAAGAAGCAGTGTCACTACGCATGGAGAGTTCTCATCCTGAATGAACTACAGCCCGAAAACTTCTCCCAAGCTCTCCATAAAGATATTGGTAAAACAGCAGGGCAAAAGGGTAAGTAAAAATTAAGATTTATGGCATCCAAAGCAGAGTACAACATGATCCCAGAATGGGGACAAGAGAACTGACATGTAAAATTGCAGTCTGCTAGCAAATACTGTATGGTTAGAGAATAGCAAGTTAAATACCTAATTTTAAAAGCATAGAAATAATCTGGATAACTACAAACCTCAAAGCCTAACTTTAAAAATATTAAAGACTTCAGAACAAAATTTTGAAAACTGAAAATAGGAAAAGATTACAAGACAGCTTTACCAAAGGCAGCTTTTATCTAGCTAACTTGATACCCTTTGAAGTCAGGAGTTATTGAAGTCCAGTACGTATTATCTAGTGTGTTCTCCTTGTTGAGAAAGTAATTTTTTTTTCAATAGAGAGACAAGAAACTATCAAGAAATGAAGAAAATAGAAATTAGTCCTTTAACCTGTTCCCAATAGTCTTTGAAGGGACTTATGGAAAGGGAAGCTATTAAAATGATGTCTGGCATGGGATTCAATGCCTCTCTGTAAAATCACTTCAGTAAATAACGGGGAAGACAAACTATTTAGCCCAGATGTTTAATGCTGGCATTAGATCAGAGAGCTACAAACTGACCATAAAGAGATTAAGGCTAGAGTTTAGACAAAAGGTGACAGAATGAGGTTCTTTAATATTCTTCCGATAGCAGGAGAGTAGACAATGGGAAACTTCACCAGTGCTAAAGTGAACCTTGATTAAATTCTTTAATAGTATTACAGGCTGTGGGTGCCTGCAGTAAACTCAATGGAGTGCACAGGAATGGAGAGGACCTTCTCTGCTATGTTGTATAACATATTAAAATTTGACTCTTCCCTCTCCCACAACATCCTGAAACTCCTTCAAACTGAAGTACCAAAACCCAGACAGACTAGGCATTGTAATGCTTCCCAGAACTCTACATGTTACTTATGACCACACCAACAGAGATTTCAATGGACTTCCCTTAAGGATGAATTTAGCATCATGCTTTATAAATGTACCCAGTATCAAAAGTCAGCATCCAAGACTTAGAATATGATCAATGCAACACTAACATGCAGAGTAGCGCCCAAAAGGATTGCCAGCATAATCCAGCACACCATATAAAGGCGTACTGGTGTAAACCTCTGCCGAAAGAATGAGGGAAAATACTATGTAAAGTCTGTAAGGTCAAACAATTTCCCCTCAATTTTAGATTGCCTTTAAAGAAAAAGAGTAAGATGTCTTAAGTGTTACAAGGGACATTAGAAAAATAATTGTCCGCTGTGCTCATGTGTCTTCTGGGCTTAAATTACTGGCGACTCAAGTGGCTTGTAGTCAGGATTATCTTAATGCCACGTGATGGCGCCCTGGCACCAAAAATGATAGTACTTTCCTCCTCCCGTCCCTCCCCCCCTCTTCGCTCACATAGTAAAGTTCCTGTAACTTAGTATTGCTAGTCCCTTTTCTTACCTCGGGATGAAAGAAAATTTCAGGTCCAAGAAACCTTTCATAACCGACATCTATAACAAACTTGGTTTTGTTGATCGCATTGATGCCAGTATACTGTTTGATCCATTTTCGAGGATCTCCATCATACTTTGAAAATTCTTTCACTATGTCAGGGCAAATGTAACAGTATTTCTCCTGTTAGGAAATACCATATATTTAAGATCGCCAAAATAATTACTCAGTCATTAAATGCAAGTAACAACACAATCAGAAAACAAAAATATTTAAGTATTTTTACTGATGGGGCTGTTCAAGAGATGTTCTCACCCAAATGACTACTGAAGACTCAACCCTACAAGACAGTGCACGACCTATTTGTTTCAGTAAGATTACATGCTGACTCATCTAGATTAGTCTCTCAAAATGAAAACACGACAACCACTACATCTGTGATGATCAAGAAGTTCAGCAGCAAGCTTTCAAGTTCAGACCACACAATCACCCCATTGACATTACATACATCTATTTTTTTATTACATTAAAAAGCAAATTTTAAACAAATCTAAAGCTTAAAATGCTGATTTAATCTGCAGAACACTCCAAACAGTCTAGCATGAAGGCTTTCTTCCTCCTTCTTCTTCACTTGATTGGATAAGTCACCAGAAGCTTGCGTAATTGCATACACTGCCTACATGTGCATTTTTAAGAGAGCCACTGGCAACTTGTTAAAGCCAAAAAATTATCTCAGAGAGTTTTATTTATGTATTTATTAAGAGATAAAGAAGGGTGTACCTTTATGGCTTTTGCTGTCTCCAGAGATTGTTCAGGAGGAATTCCCACCTCCCTTTCCCTTAGGAGCTGTTGAATAAAGTAAGTAATATCTCTACCTGCAATAGGAATATGTTTGATGCAACTTCCAATTACATAGCCTTCTGCCTATATAGGAGGAGAAGAAAAAATATTTAGGGAAAAACTTACTGTGTATCAATAATTAATAACGAAACTAACATTCATTTCTATAATGCTTTCTTCTGATTTTTAGATAAAAGTAAAACCTTGAAACTGCAAAATTACTATAAAAATGTGCAACCCAGCAGAAAGGGGATATTATTTTTATTTATAAGACCTTATAACCACATATAAACAGATACTGGTTATCTAATAGATATACAGGTGACAAGACAAAAAAAATCTTGCACATATTAGAAGACAGTCTGATAGATGGTTCCTTTTAGGCATGATCCAGAAAGCAAATGCAATACAAATAGAACACTTGTGTCCTGTTTGGGAGTGAAAATTTAATAGAAAAAGGTATGAAATATATTAAAATTCTCAGAGAATAAAAAATAAATTCAGTAGCATCGATTATAAGCACAATAAAAGCAAGAAATCTATTTACTGATTTTTATTTTTTTTTTCAGTATGCTTTTACTGAAAACTCTGGTATTGCTGAGCCAGTATTATTTATTCTTTTGCCTTTTTTTACACTTTTCAGAGTTTCATTATGGCAAATGCTGTTTTTTCCCCAGCATTTCTCATATGAAGAAAACACTGAGAAGCCCAGATTAATAAAAAATGTGAGATGAAGTTAAAGGGAAGAAAATTTTCATTTCTAAAATAACTGATCACTCAAGCATACTATATGCTTCAGAAATACACAAAATGACATCAACAGAACAGATGTCAGTATGCACAGATAATTCTGTATTTTTAACACCCTAACATAATTAAGCCGTATGAGATCAACTATATATATATCTCTCTCTCTCTCTCTATGAACATGAACATACAATCTTGTAGTTGTTTCCACATAAGCAGAGTGCACTACCTTCTAAAATACAGTAAAATCATATAAAAAGTACATGTTATAACCTATATTAAACAATCAAAATGCAGGACATTTCTTTTCAGACATTGGTGGTATGCAGGAGATCCAAGACCATGATAAGCAGTAACATTAAACAGAACTGAGGCATCACAGTAAGACAAGGTTTTACACAGAAATAGCCTCTAAAACATAGCCTGAAAAACCTTACTGTGACCTTCACATAGTCTGCAAACTAAATTAATTGCAAAAATAAGTTCACAAAATAAAATACAGAGTTTTTAAAACAATCGTAAGGGAGGAAAAATCCCAAATAAGCAACACTAAAAATATAAACTTTCATTTGACACTTATTTAAATCCGTTGTAAACAAATGCTGCACTTGTCCAAACCACTGATCATTTCAGACTGCGTCCTGCTACATACCACAGGAATTACATGGGTCACTCCATCACCACTGTCGATGACAATTCCAGTCAAAGTACGTTCTCCAACCTGCCGTGACGTCCAAGAGGCAGCTAAGGCCAACACTGCCTACACAAGAGAGTTTATATTTAGAAGGATGCAGACTGTGCTAACTTACAGTCTCAGAAAATACTGTTCCAAACTTTTTAGATGTGCATACAGAAGACTATACATACTGCAGCTATACTGCACTTGAGAAGAACATATTCACTTTGTTCACCTGAACAGCAATGTAAAGTCCTGGTATGTTAAATGATTCAAACATGATTTCTGCAAGATATTCTCTGTTTTCTGGAGTGTTGAGAGGAGGCTCTGTCTGCAAAAAGAAAAAGTTCAGAAAAATCACCCCAATAGAGTCCTAAATGTTCATGCACTGATTAGCTTGGTATGGTAATCAAACTTCTACATGTCTCAAAACAGAAAATTTCAAACATAATTCAAACAGTTTAAACAAAGTGATTAAAGCTTTTCAAAACCAAAACCCAACCTGCAGTAGCCTGCATTGCAAAGTGAGCACAATTTAGGTATAATGCAGCTTTGATTATTTTCCTTCTCCCTCTCCTCCCACCCCACAGGTTGCTGAAGAACTACGAGACATTTACAGAAACAAATCCTCCAAGAGAACTACTTGTACATGGAACATTATTTAGTTTTAGTCACACAAAAATATCTTCTTACCCAGTCTCATTAACTCACCATTAGAAAATAGTGATCCTCAGGTTCAGCTCGTAGGTATTTAAAAATGACCTGCTCCATGAATCTCTCCATGAGGTCCCAGTCTTCAACAATACCATGTCGTATAGGCCACTGAAGAAAGAAAACCTGTCAACACTCTAGACCATATGAACAAACCCAGAAACAGGGACAGCCTGACAGGACGTTGGGGTCAGCCTCTTCTCCCAGGTAACAAGCAATAGGACAAGAGGTAATGGCATCAAGCCATGCCAGGGAAAGTTTAGATTGGACATTAGGAAAAATATCTTCACAGGGTAATAAGGCACTGGAACAGGCTTCCCAGGAAAGCGATGGAGTCACCATCCTTGGAAGTGTTCAAAAAACATGTAGATAAGGCCCTCAGTGATACGGTTTAGTGGTGGGTTTGACAGTCCTGGGGTAATGATTGGCCTTGATGATCTTAAAGGTCTTTTCCAACCTAGTTGATTCTATGATTCTGTGAACTTCTACAAGAATGAAAACATCTCATTCTCATGCTTGCCTTATCAAATCCTCCATTCTAATTTAATTTAGAAGAACTATTTGAAGTTACCTCCTGCTCCCAGGGACTTCAAATTGTGATTCTAGCTTGCAGGACTAAAAGCCAGAATCCAGACTCTATTCCTAATACTGCTATTGCTCTATTGCAGGACTGCAATCCTTCTTGTATAAATTTCACAATTTATAAAGTCAAGATTCATACTTGGCTTTAACATGCCTTCCAATCTATAAAAAGTAATAAAGACCATACAGGCTATACATTTTTTTCAACGAGAATTCTGGCAAGGATGATGTTTACATTTTGTTCAACGTTAAGAACATGTCTGACATTTAAGTAATACAGTAGGACATATGAAATATGATTTTTTCCACGAAATTCATAAGCCGGTAACATTTTGTGAGTACAAGAAGTCTTTTACTAGGATATGGAAAATACGATTCACAGAAAAGCCATGCTGAAGACAGCCCTCCACAAAACAATTGTGACAGTCCCTGAAGCAAAGTATCCAACACATTCCCCAGTTCATATGCCATGCTAGGAGGATACACTTTTAGCAAGAATTTAAATATTCAGTGTTTATGACTGTTTTTATAGCTAGTAAATTTGAAAACTGAACAGCTGCACCATATCAATGGATATTTACACAAGGACTCAAGCACCAATCACACAGGACAGCAGTATTAAAACACAGACATTAACAAAAAAGGTAAAGCCACGAACCATATCATGCAGCTTTTAGGAGAGCAACAAAAACACTTTACGAAAAAGCAAATGTTTGGTTTAAGTGGCAATCAAAAAGTCCTACACCATTATATAACAAAAACATGTAACTTTTGAAAGACTTCTTAAAAATACTCAATGCTTACCTTCGTAGCATAGGTAGGTTTATCTATGGCTTCATCTCCTATGAAAAAGTCCAGATCATCAACGCCTTTCATTACCCTCCTCTGAGCCTGGTCACCTACTTTGGCTGATTCTCGGATTGCAATACCTTAAGAAAAAAAAAAAAAACAAACAAACCAAATCAAAATTAAAACTGCTAAATACCAAGTAATGAATATTTATTACTTCTTAATTCTTTCCCAGAAATAAAAACTGGGATACAAAAAGCATAGTTTCCAGAAGAAATTGGGTAAGTGATCCATTGACAAGCCAATATAGCAGAGTTCATTCTCACTGTATCACGGAGGGTTCTGGTCACCCATCGCTCATTAATGCAAATAACAACTCAGAAAACCTTAAAAATGTATTCTGTTGCAGACTGCAGCAGTAACTAAATGCGTGCAAGTGCAGCATTCCAGTAAGCAACATGATTTTCTGAGTTTCAACTCTAGAATTAAGTGAAAGAGCACAGGAGGAGAAGAAAATAAGCTATATACTTCAGAAATAAATATTGGAGTCATTATCCCAGTTGGTGAGGAGGAAGGGGGGAGGGGAGAAAGCAATTTGCAGCACTACAGAGAAATCTTTGGAGACACTTATGTTTCCCATTAGCAGGCTGCAACTATCACCAAAATTATTAGATGATGGCTGCTATAGGGAGGAAGATGAGACAGCAAAAAACAAATCTGGGGCAAGCTATAAATAAAAATGAAACAAAGTACTCAATATATAACCTTATTTATATAAAGGATTCTTTTAATACGTCATAATCAGATCTAAATATCATATAGTAGAAAAAAAAATAGAGTAGGCAGGTATCATCCACAAACATGCCAAATACTATCAGCACCAAAAAATTACTGACAGGCAAACAATTCTTCTGGAAACACATCTAAAGTCCAAGTTTATAGCTTTCTAAAGTGAGATTTATAACAAATTCACAGAAAACTCCTGCTATCCCACTTCTTTAACGTAAGACATTTACATCTTTACCTGTGGTTTGGGCTTGAATCTCTTACAAGATAGCAAGACTATAACCAGCACTGCAGCTACATTTGGTAAAGAGCATGTCCACCTCTATTATTTCCTTATCTTCTTACCTTCTACAGTGAGTAGCTACAAGGCAGTCTAGATGCATGAATAAGTAGTTAATTGACCAAGCTTACAAAAAGGCAGTATTTAGCATAAGTGGAGATAACAGATGCCATTAGTCGTAAATATGACGTCTGTGCTACTATTTATAAATATATACGGCTAAGACAACAATTAAAATCATGAACACCTGAAACATAAAACATTCTAAACAAGTTTAGCATACAAAAAATTAAGAGTAAATCTGCTCAACAAAAGCACATTAAATGGCAGAAACATTTTAATTGGTAAACATTTTAATTGGTAATCTGCTCAACAAAAGCACGTTAAATGGGCAGAAACATTTTAATTGGAAACATTTTAATTTTCATTTTCTAATAGGAATAACTTTTTTGAATATTAGACTGTCTACAGTCCCAGACAATGTAAATAAGGCAGACACCACCTGCACTTCAGTACTTAATTTGATTGGAAACCTTCCCTAGATTATCCAGGCAGTAACCAGAGTGTCAGGTAGACAGGAGGTAAATTGCATTCTGTCTACTCAAGAGTCCTGGCAGAAAAATAATAAAGATAAAAAGGAAATTGGATTGGAGTTCTCTTCATCTTTGTCATAGCAACCAAGAGCTGATTTAATGAGCAGCAGTACTAGCTCACTGCAAACAAGGAGTTCTGTTTACCTACACCCTAGCCAAAGATGCTAACGCAATGACTATCACTTCCCAGATGGACAAGAGACTATGAAGGCAGAGTTCAGAGTTGGAAAGCACATCATTTACTCATGAAAGTGGTCAGTGACAGTGGTGTATACTAGAATTTGGAAGGACAAAAAATTACTCACATGATGGGATAATGAACTGAGGTTCTGTATTTCCTGCATAGCCAAGTTTTGTATACCTAAAAAAAGAATGATCACAAGGTCATTAGATGTAATTAGATGTAAAAATATAAAATACTTATAATTCACAACACAAAGTGAAGACCAAACACATCACGTACCACATCTACATTTTCTGGGTTATGCTTTCAAGTGTCATCCTGCTGAGAAGAAAACTCAGAAGTGGTAAATATTTTAGGCGTTATTTATTTTTCAGACACCTCGAGCTTACAAATTTTGGTAGTGTTTTCCCAGAGTCTGAAAACTGAGCTCTTACTTTCTCCATCTTGTTGATCAGCTATGAGGAAAGATAAGCAGGCCACATTCCACCCTTTGGTTAAAAAAAAAATAGTTGTACAGATCTTACCTTTGGAAAGCTACCATGACCAAAGATGTCATTAGACTTTGCATATTTGCTTTACATTGTCAAATATTGGGGGGGGGGGGGGGGGGGGGGGGGTGTTGACAAAAAC
>NW_009926128.1:0-6755 GCF_000696875.1 Nestor notabilis | reverse complement strand
AAGTGTGTCTTAAGTACAAACCACAGTTCAAAACTATAGTTGCAACCCTGACACAATTCCCTTTCAGGCCTTGCATGAACTACTCACTTTGTCACAGCTATAGTATCTGTGTGTGGTAATACATACATATTACACCAAAGTAAGCATGCACTGATAAAATGCTTTAGGAATGGGCAGTGTGAAGCACTTGTCCATCTCTTTCAATATACATATAGTATCTATTTTAACAAGTAAAGGATCAAAAGAAAAAAGAAACTGGTAAAGCATGGAAGAAAAAAGAACAGGAATTGCCACAGAAAACTTTAAATCTCTTAAAATATCTCCATGGCGTTACTGGCTGCAAGCTAGTTCGTATCTTCAATAACTAGAAATAATTAACATCCCAGACTACGGAAAACAGCTCTAATTCCGGGGGGAAAAGGGGGGAAAGGATGACACCCCAGCAGATTAATTGAATGGTTGCACAGACTGAAGTCTCTCTCTAATAATCTCATTAGTTTAAAACAAAAAGTACAATAACAGCATGATTTGAAGGAAATCAGCATTATTCAATACATTTTTACCATGAAAACTAAACCCATGACATTCTTTAATAAGACCAATCACAGTCTAGGTCCTAAAGTGAATTTAAGGTCTTTGCCTACATCCTATTCCCAATATTTGCAAACAATATTATGTCATTGCTAAAGCAGAGGGTTGCTTCTTCATTAACAGCTTAAACAGTAAGTTCCCCTTTATGAAGGAACTGATAAAAAAACACTCATTAAGAGTCAAGTTTGCTTAGATAAAGAAATTAAATCAAAAGTGACTTAGCAATGACCTTGCAATTTAAGTATTATATTTTCCACTTCTCTTCAAAGCTACAGCTTAAACAGACTTCACATAATTGTTAAAAAAGCCACATACACCAAGACTAAAAGACAAGGACAGTGTTCTGAGGGCAAGGGTTGGTTTGCAGTATTTGTAATCATCATTATATGGGCATATGCTTTCAGTCTAAGCCAAAATGTTTATGCATACCTTCTGTGGCTCTTAAACTTAATCAGGTCATTAGATTAGGCTGATTTATAAAGAAGGCCATCACTAGAAAGGATTCTTCTTATTATTATCATTGCATGGGTTTTCTTCACATTTTAGAATGAGATTTACCTAGGGAATATTGTTAAAGCATAACAAGCAACAGCAGGAGTTATGCTGGCATTTAAGACACATTACAGGATACTTCCTCTTCGTTTCTCTCTCTGAAATCGGTTTTGCTCAAATGCATAGTGAAGACCAAGGAAACCAGTTTTGGATTCAAGAGACCTAGTTCCAAGACTTTGAAATGACAACCAGGCATAAACTTCAAGAAAATAGCCTTTCAAGCTCCAGTGACAAAAAACAGTCAATATATACATATACACATATATACCTAGAACTGATAATAAATACATGTATTTTTATGTGATTTTTATGTATGTGTGCGCATATATATATATATAAAAAATTGAAAGGTTCCTGCAATATAACCAGAACTTACTTCTTAAACAAAACTCTGGCCTAGAGGAGAGTTCAGTTTGACATCTTTCCCCCCCTCTACACACCCACTAACTCTAAACTCACACCCACTCACAGTATTAAAAAGATAAAACCCTCTAAAATTCAACATGGGCTATCAATCTGTGACAGCTTTATTTTCCCTCTCAAGCAGGGATCGGATCCCCCTATTAGAATAACTTAAAGTTACCAAAAGCCTATAGCTCAGTATTTTACAGATTTGTTTTTTCACTAGGTGAATTAACGCTGGTTAAAACTACAGGATAAGCTTATTTCTCAGTATCACTGGAAAATAGTTCTCTTCAATGAACACATTGCACAAAGTAACACCCAGGAAGATTGCTTTTGCATCTCATTAATCCATGAAGGTTTAACACTAGAACTATGAGAATAACTAAATTATCAGTTCAATGTTGAAGCAAGGAAGTAGAAAAAAATGTCTATTTAGGATTCAATAAGAGACGGACTTGACAGGCAGCTGTATCTCAGGTGTTTTGACAAAACCAAACGGAAAGAAAACTCAAACTACTCTCAGAACAACTGAGGAAGAGAAGGAAAATAGATGTTGCAGTTCAGCTGCCCTTTCTTATCCAGTAGCCTATTCACTCAGAACATGGCAGACTTGCTCCCAGATTTTTCTTCTGCCCAACAGGACCCAAACACACTCCACCTTCCAGAGCTAAACCCATGAGTACATTAAAGTGTTTGGGTGACCCACTTCCAGGATCTCCTACAGAGATTCTTCCCTTTTATACAAGATATTTAAATATTCATTGACCTGAAAGGCTCTGGAGTTAAACAGTTAGAGAGATTACCTGGTCTCCAGTCCCTTCTCCAATGAATATTTAAGCGTCTAAAACACGGTTTTCTTTCTCCTGGGTTACAGCCTAGCACTCTAATGGTAATGCGACATCTTGTGATCTATAAATTACAGAGACAGCTGTAGGGAATGTGTAGATAAACAGTATTGCAACTTAATTTCATTAAAAGTAGCAGATTTATTGCCAGTGAGATAGGAACTGACTGGAAACTCTCAAAAATATAGGATACTGGAGGCTGCATTACAGATCTGTAGAAAACTGATACAATAGGCTATGGCTACTTCACACAATGGAATATGGAGGGGCTACTCATTTTTTAAAAATCACTGGAAATTATGTATTGTTGAAACAAGAAGTTCCTAAAAATAGTGTTTCTCCAATGTGCTACTTTTCCCAAGTGATTAGTTAGTACACAAATCAGTTTCACTACCTTTTGCATAAGCAACGGCTGTCTTAACCTTGTTTTCTTCTGAGGTCCTACCATGGAAAGGTAGCAAAATGACTGTAAAGGTATATAAATGAACCAAACTTGGAAGCAGATGCTACACCCTCAACCACTTTAAGGACCAGAGAGATATATTGAAAAATTCTTACTAAGCATGAGAACGACATAATTTAGGCATTTTAAAAAAAATCACAAACTAGGGCAGTTGCTTTATCCATCTCAGAATACAAGACATCCATTTTTTCCTCTGGAAAAGTATGCAAAAGACCAAATGCCCAGCCGTGAACATTTTAGCATTTCCTCAATTTCTATTGTTTTAAAGATCTGGACCAAAAAGCAATGTGTTACAAGCACCAAAAGTAACCAAAACAACTCTGAAATACAGATATGAAATGATTGAGAACAGCAAAATGCTTAAAGTAAGTCTTGTAAACAAACAAAAAGTAGCCTCTGTAGAGTGAACACTTTCTCTGACAGCGAAGATGCTAACATAACTAACAGTTATTGCTGCCAGAACCCTTGTGATGCCATGCTGCCATAAACAACCTGGATTATCATTATTACAAATATGCCTGAGAAACTCAAAGCACAAGTTCTTCATGAAACTGTGGAAAGGTACTTTTGAAACAAAGGAGCATGAGATGAAAGAATGGAAATAAAGAAAAAAGAGATGAAGGAAGAAATGTCAAATAGAAAAGAAAAAAATCTATTATGCCTGCACATTTTACCCTAAAGCATCAGCAGCCACCGTAAGAATAAAGTGTACATTACAGCCATTGCTTTTTTTGAGTGTCTAGCACTTTACAGGACTGAAGCCTGTGATTATAAACAACAGTTAATTAACTCAGGCTCCTTAGATCCAGAACAGCAATTCTGCCTGTTAACAAGTTTCACATGTAAAAAGCAGAGGTAATACTTGGCTAAAGCAACATAACACATTCTGAGGTTCCAGCTACATTTGGCTGTTCCAGCCAGCAACATCAACAAACACCTTAAGCTTCAAATTTTAATCCAAGTCCAGCTCACTTCTCCCAGAAATCAAGTATTTACCTCTAAGCTAATCAGTAAAAGACTTTGGCAGAGTAATTTTTCACTGCTAAAAGAAAACTCGAGAAACGTCAGTAAAACACACCCAAAAAGAAGTACCTCTTAGTGTCTACAAATAGACACACACTGAAGGAGAGGCATTTTAAGGTGTCTTTGTTTCGCGCACCCATCTACTAGCATTCTGATGTCCCACAGCTAAATGGTAATAAACCTAGTTACAATATATAGTTCATAAAACTAGTTAAGAAGTTTAAAGCTCCCTAAAACAGCAACACCAAAAAGGCCTGCTAGTCCTAAGAAACTAAAAATAGCATGCCCTTCTCCACAAGACCGATAGCAATGTGTAAACTGATCACGAGGAAAACCTCATGCAAAGAAAATGAAGAGGTAGTGCATCAAAACTGAAGTAGGACAAGTCATCTGCAAATACTAACAGAAAAGATGATGGCAAATTGTTATCACTTTCTGCAAAACGTGTGAATACAGAGTGAACAGTTTACGACAAAGTTCATCTATCCAACAGAGAAAAGGAACATTATCCTGTCCTGCTACGACAATATGTTTCTCACTGCAGATCTGTACCTATATTCTGTAATGCCCATTGTGGCCTTTTTTATTTTTTCTCAAGAAATTCCAGGATTTTACAGGCCTGAGACCTACAAACAACAGCAAATTAAATCAAGTTCCTTATGCACCAAACAACAATAACAACAACAGTCTTTTTCATTAATTTCTTAAATCTCCTTACACAAAAAGGAGAGGGATTAGTGCCTGGACAAGGCACCTCATGCAGTACCAGAGATGCAAGTAGAAAAGTGTACTTTATATACACAACGTTCCACAGTGCATGTCTGCATATATCTTTTCCTTTCTGCTATGCTCTTCCAGGTTTTTCATCTGAAAGCCCTTTCATGAATAATTTGAATGAACTGTTTGAAGCTTGTGTATTGTTAGATTCACTCTAACAATAATAAGGTTTTCAGCCCACACAGAGGAAAATTCCAGAGACTGCGTATTCAATGAGTCAGGCTACTTCTTCTGACTGCTTTGGTTCAGACTCTTTAATTTCTTCTTGAATTCTGCAAGGTGACTTATTTCAAATTCAATAATCTCATTGCTGAAAAGTAGTCCACATTTGAGTGCCCTGCAGCAAAGTGAAGCATAAGTCTTTAAAACTGTCACGTAATATACCAAGTAACACCAAGAGTTCTGCGGAGAACAGATATTTAAAATATCTTCAGCAAAGAAAAGAAGAAACTAGGGAAACTACCAAGAAGTATGTAATGCACAGACAGAATCACATGCAAGATGGAACCCAGTCTCTACTCTACACCCAAAGTATTCAGCTGTGGACTCCAGTATTCCCCACTGAAGGGACAGAGTTTTCTCCGATTTCTAGTAAGACAAAGTATAAACAGAAACAGGAGACTTCTCAAAGTTTTGTGATAGTTTAATACAGATTTATTCCACAACATGAAACATTTCTTCAGGAGAAGGCACCGTGACATCACATCATTGGAAAGTGCTTTCTCTGGTTTGTTTGGTTTTGGGCTTGTCTGGGTTTAAGATGGCTCAGTTTTGAAAATCTTAAAAGTAACCTTCCAAACACTGAAGAAATGAAAATCGCACTGCAAATTCCCTGCAGAGGAAAGGTCTATTACTGCAATACATTAATGTAACCAGCAACACTGAGGCAGGGCCTGACAAGCAAAGTTACTCATGGACCAGCATCTTCTCAGAATTGTCCATAACTGTTGGGTCAGAAGAAAGATGTTAGTAGAAATACATCACATATTCAGTATCACCTTCATTACGGCTCCCTCTGACACCTCCCACTTCTAGGACTCAGAACTGGTCTACTGGATGATGAATGGATCTTCTCTAGCCATAGACAGGTAGGAAAGACCTGTTCCTGAAATGCCTTCCAAGCACAACCTCTGCAATCTAGATTCATTTTAGTCCTCAAACACATGAGTTAAAAAACTTGCTGTTTGGCTTAATGTCGAATAAGTCTCACACTGATTTGACAAAGGTTAAGAAGGGATGACCCAATGACCATGAAAGACCACTTGTACAAGTCATTAAATCCCCATCCCATTGCTGGAGGTAATGCCTAGAAAAGTTCAAGACGGTGTACATGCTGTCTAAAAGCACAGCCAGATGCAACCCAGCAAGGCCACTGCAGTCCAGGTGCTGTGCATGGAGACACCACATCCAGCAAGCACACCTCACCTGCCTCTGGACCACAGTCAGTGCCAGTCTGTAGCTCCCAGGCAAAGGGAACATGTGCCTCCTCTCTCCAGGCAGTCATTTGAAATAAGCCATCCCCAATCTTAGCATTTTAATCACGCAATAGTTGAAGTCAAAGCACATTAACAAGAATCATAGAAACATCACAAAACGTTTTGGGTTGGAAGGGACCTTAAAGCTCACCTAGTTCCAACCCCCTGCCACAGGCAAGGACACCTTCCACCAGATCAGGTTGCTCCAAGCCCCGTCCAACCTGGCTTTGGAAGTTTGTAGGAAGAACTGGACCTAAGAGGGCATTTAGAAAGACGCCATCCCTCAGAGGCACATGGCCTGCCCGGGGCACACAGCGGGACTGCCCCACTCCAAGTTCCTAATAGGGAGGGAGGGCAGGAGGAGGAGGGTACTCGGGGGAGAGCGCTGGGCAGCAGGAGCCGCGGAAAGGCGCGGGGGGTTAGGGGGTAGCGAGACCCTTTGCCACAGCGTCAAGGGGAGACCGGGACACCTGGCAGGAGCCCGGACCCATGCTAAGGGAAGAGACTCGCCGCTGAGGCCCTCGCCGGCAGCGACAGGCGACTGAGGGGCGCCGGCACGGCGGAGGTACCTCCACTCCCCAGAAAGAGGACTGGCAGCGCCGGTCCCCTCCGTCCCCGCACTCA
>NW_009926127.1:178042-178596 GCF_000696875.1 Nestor notabilis | reverse complement strand
GGGGAAAGGCTTTGCCCAGGGGAGGGGAGACCTTCCACATGTCTCCTCCGGCCACCGAGGAGGGGGCTTTGATCTGCCCGGGAGGACAGTGCGCCAAACCGTCTGTCATTCAAATGAATCTGCCAGGCAGTTGGGACGCATTCCTCAAAGGGTCACCACCAAAGGGCCGCGAAGGAGGGTGGGTCCGGCCATGCTCCTTTATAATGTCTCCTTACCGCCTCATCTGTCTGCCGAGCAGGCCTGCTGTGATTTCCCCCCACATCCAGGCTCAATTTGTATGCAAATCCTCCCTCATTTGTTCTTGCTCCCTTCAGAAAGGACAAATTTAGTATAATAACTGTAATTGCTTTAATAACATGAAAAAAACGACACCTTTATGGGACCAACAATCAAAGACTGAAATTGTAACACAGCATGACAGGTGTGGAGGCACGCCACCATTACCGATTTTCCCATTTCAGTATTTCTTTCATCATCTTGAAAAGTGCTTATCTCAGTAAGCCAGGCATGGCTGGCTTTTGGCTCCCTAGGTCCCCCCAGTTTGGTAAAACACA
>NW_009926127.1:157374-177978 GCF_000696875.1 Nestor notabilis | reverse complement strand
AGACGTGGGTCGGCACAAACTGGCGAGGCAGGGCCGCTATCAGTGTGTCCTCAGACTGGCACCTCCCCTCAGCTCTGTGCCGGACATATTAAATGTAGTCTACAGGCCATAGGTTCAGACAGACGGCTATCCCTGCTTCCCATCGGAGAGACAGACATCTCCGTGCCATTTGGAATGGTGGCCTGTATCTCCAATTACACTAGGCTAACCTTCTGCATCCTCCTTGCTGAACTGGACAATGTCTATTCTTGGCAACTTCTTCTGGTTTAATTCCAAGATTAGCATATGAGAATACATTTTCAGCATCAGTCAGCTGGACCAGGACATGCTCGATCTTGGCTTTCAGCTACACTCAAACCCATTGGCTAATAGTTACATTTTCTAGTTAATATTTGCACTGTAACCTGTAATTTTAATCATAAAACCTCAGAGGCAGTCCTCCAGTAACAGCCCCTGCTATACTAAAAGATCAACCCTTTAAAAACCTTACATGCAGGCAAGAATTAAAAGGATCAGTTCAGAAACTGGAAACATGGATTAGTAGTGACCACCTCCTTCAGGACTTGATCAGGATAGTGTAAAGTGGTTCTCACAAATGAAGTGCTTGAGAACATGCTAATCACCAGTATCCAGGTACTAAGAAATGCCAGGCTTAAAAGAAGGAACAGTTACTCTTCCACATGACTTGACCGAAACCTAAAGGCAAAATTGCCTGCTAAATCTCTCACAAGCAACCAGAAGACTTACCATCCCAAAGCAGTGTTATAGAAGATTTCTCCTCATACAACCCTGTATGCATTTTCTTTAATGTCTAGGTCACCAAGACATCTACATATGAAACTGCAATATATTGTTTGACCTTGATATTAAAGTTCTTTAGATATAAAAAGCAAGTGCTAAAAATAGGCAAGATAGTTATATAGACCATAATAGTAGACTCCTGTATTACTCGCACCTCTCAATGGAGACAGACCTGAACTGAAACCTCAGGTCTGCACATCATACCAAGAAAAAACAAACAAAAAGCTGAATTTGTGCCTCAGATCTCAGAGGGTTACCATGAATGTTCCTGGTTCTGCTGGTGCCTGAGCGTTTGGTCCTCTTCATGATACAGGAGAAAAAAAAAGGAAAAAACCCCTCTCTTTAGTCTGCAAGTGAGCACTAAAGCCAGCTTGCCATGCGAATGAAATGAGAGAACCCCAAGGAACAAAATCTCAGCAACATGCTGCTATCTTTGGGTAAACATTTGTTTGCAATATCTTTTTAAAATAATACTGTCAACTTCAGTGATTGACGATTTCACCCCATTTATCACTGACAACTAGAATTATTTTTTCAGCTGTGGATCATGCTAATTGTGGAAGCTAATAGGGAGGAATGTGAAGTAAATGGTCTCAATACCTTTAGTATATGTGATGACTTTACCAGACTTGCAGTACTGTATTTACTGTAACCAAAAGGTCATGCTCTGTATTTTAAAGGTAAACAGTGAGTTTTTCTGCATCAGTCACACTCCTGCAAATCATGCACAAAAATATTTTTAGAAAAGGTAATTAGCTTTTTTTGATTATTATTATTAATCTTAGTTTCAGGTACTTGAAGGAAGGCTTTCAACTTTAACTGACACACATGTGTAAACCAGCGAGGACTACAACCATCTCACTGGCAAAAAAGGCAATTTAGTAAAGATGGACTAAGGCTGTTTAATTTACATTATTGACACTGAGTGCTCATTTCTTCTCTGTAGCATGCTAAATATTGAGGCAATGATGAGATGGAGTTTTTCATTCCACTGTTAAATACAAAAAAGCAATTTCCCAGATACTGCAGTTTAACTAGTGTTGATTTTAAATGGTACAATCCCATTCACATCTTTAATCTCTAGGTCTTTCAAAGACACCATACATGGGAATGCTGTAATAAAATAATTCAGATGTAGTTTTGCAAATAAGCATTTGTTGTTATAAGCATTAAAAATACACAACTTCCATACTGACAGAAACTGAGTCTTTGAATGGTATTCAATAGTACTGTAATTCAGGTGAATACGCTCCTCTGAGGATACGCTATTGAACATGATAGCACACCAAGCTTACCATCAAACGTACATGGAGATCATTTAAAAAAATAGCAAGACTTGAATTAGTGGAAAATGGATATGTACTTTCAAGTAAATGAAATAAGGTGACACACGACAGAAAATGCTATTTTAGCATGTGCTACAGAACACAGAATGAATTAATTTCTATATAAGAAATGTTTAGTGTCAACCTTAACACACAGCAGGAATTGTTGCTTTATAGGGACTGTGTCAAAGTTGACAGGCCCAAAATGTAACCTTCCATAAAATTAAACTTTTTATGAAATGCCCTTTTGATCCTGAAAAATCTATCAACGTTCCAAATCCAAGACTGTCACATTGCTAAAATACCAAACACTTTGCTGTGTGATTTGTCATTAAACTTAGTTTGGTTTTGCAACACGTTTATGCATATCAATATTATGCTATCTTCTCCACACTGTCTTTGGGACTATGCATTTAAACAGTACCAGGTCTTTTGTTTAGGATTTCCATGATTTAGCATTTCAGTTAGCAGTAATTTATAACAAAGCTATAATATGAGGCTTCTGTACTCCAATTATAAATGTTTCCTTAGAAAGAGGGCAGTTCTTCGTATGTGGAAATTGCCAAACCACAAAAAGATTTATTTTTGTCTTATTTTACTTAATACATGCAAATACTTTCCAATGCATACTGAAATGCAATAAATTGTAGTTACATGGCATAGTAATAAAAATGAACAACAGCATTTTGCTCTTTCGAAGTGACAGATAAAAAAGAAGTGCTATGATTTCTGGGTTTATTTTTTGTCAGTTTTAGCTCACCATCTAACAGTGAGAATTGAGAAAATTAATTGTGAATGGCTTTCCCTATACTGCACACAATTCATGCCTCTTAATTATTAGCATGTGGGCAGGTTCTGAAATATATGTATAGATTTTTCATGTGTGAGGAAATGTATCTGTGCACAGAAATTAAGCAAACAACTTTTCATACAAATACGGTCTTTACAAAAAACAGGCTGTCTTCAGGCAATGACTTCCTCTATTTTCGTAATAGTAGTATGGCTGGACGTAGATTGTCATTCCTCGTCTTCACACCCTCGACACTTAGTTTTCCATAATCATTCCAAATAAGCACAGGACATTTTGCTAAAGACTTTTGTTGGGTTTACTGTAAACCTGACAACCAGATGATCGGAGTATCTATCTTCTAATCTCCCTGTTTTATCACCACAGATAACTGGAGCTGCACAGAATAGTCACATTTGGATCTCTGTCTTTTTTAGACACTTTCTGTGACTAAGAAATTAAAGTATATTTGAGACATCATAAATGGTAGTGCTGATTGAGTTTGCTGCACAAACACACACTCCACAAATGAGGTTGTCCTAAATATATTCCATCAAAACCCACCAGAATACTACCAAATGTAACATTTTCTTATGAAAACTGGTGAATGAAAAAGCAATATGTACAGCATACTTTAACTTCTCTAAATACAGCTTTGATAAAAGCTGAAATACATTATAAGCAGCTAGCATTAAACATATATGTCTCAGAACTGAGACCTGAAATTAAACCTGATCTTCAGTCCAACCCACACAATGAAGTTAGTCAGTTCACCCAAGAGGGCTGAGGATTGACAATGGTAATGATCTTTTTCAGTCTCTTCACCTAGCAGAATTCAGCAGCCCTACTCGATTTCAGGGGTCTTTTCAACTCAGATATGGAAAAAGGTATGTTTTTTGTTTTCACATAGAATATGGGACTCTCTCTTTCTCATGTTAACCTAGGCCCTGGATGACTAACCCTATAGCTGACACAAACAGATGTTTTTATTTGTTTGAACTATTTAGGTCAAAGGGCTAATGAGCTAATGAAAATTCTTTCAAGAGCTATCAAATGAGGCATGATTAGCAGATTTTTCGTTCCTACTTATATGAAACAAAATAATTGAAAAAAATACTCTGAGTTTACCAATCTTGCATTTCCATCCTAGACTTGCCAAGAGGCACATTTAAAAATAATAAAATGAAAAAAGCATACCTCAGTAGCTGAATCAGCAACTCCGGTCTGGCTCAGCAGTGCTGTACTTCCATCAGCAGCTACAACTTGCGTTGTTTGTCTCTTCTACTCAAATAATGTTTGATAGGACAACATCGAGCTGTCTCAGCAAGCTTCTACTTTTCCATTAGTATATTCCTTTGCTCAACTTCTGTAGCTTTTATTTTTTTTTGTGCGTGTACTTTGTTATGTCACTTTATTAAACAATAATTTCTAGTCATGTAAGTATGTCCCTCAGTTTAACATTATTGAGTAATTGTATAAAAATCATTCCAATCTTTGTTCCACCAATCAACCTGCAGTATCTTTTAGATCAATTTCCAGAGGAACAACATCTTGCTGTGGAAATAAATCAGCTGATTTTTGGAAGTTTCTGATTTTTTTTTTTATATATATATAGTGTGCGTATAAATGTGTAATTATGCATAATTTAGCAGTGATTATACAGTAAAATTTTTTTTCATCTAGGACTAAATAATTTATCTTCAAGACAATCAAGGTAATATGCCATATTCCCAAGCTGGCTACTACTCAAGAAATCCAGACTTAGCAACTTAACTCTACACAGTGTTTATTTTCTTTTTTTTTCTTTTTTTTTTTTTTCTTTGATAGTGGAAATCATGTATAAATCACAAACAGTACAACTTCCCCATGTCAGCAGTTGTCCACTTGAATGGCTCAACTTCCATGTATAGACACTGTATTTTTAGTATAAAGTCAAGATAATATGGCTGTTAACTAATACTTTTGACTACAGTAAAGATACAAACTCTTGTAATATAAATTAATTGCCATTACAAAAAGGCAACTCTATTAACTAATATGGTACAAAAATCTGCAACTTCTATAAATATAATGAAATGCGAGAAATTAAATGAAATAATACATCACAGATTTTTGTATAGCGCATTTGACGAAGCAAGCTAAGATACACATGGAGCATTATACAGCAAGAAAAAATATCAAAACCCACTAAGATTTAACTTTTTTTCCATACAAATGCTAGAAGTACAAGTACAGGACACAACACGGAAGCAGTATTACTAGCTCAAAGTGGGTAGACAAAGAGTTCTTACTGACAAGTTGTAAAGCATTAGGCAGCAGACAGAAGCTTGTCAAAACCAGCTGTTGTTGGATACTGATTGATAATGTTTTCATTCTGACGGCTGAGACACTGCAGACAGCCACAAGTCTGAGAAGAAGCCCAATGTGGGCACATACACATACACACACATACACACAGAAAGTACTTTAACAGATGGCTAAAGAACATTAAAGCACATTATCTTTTTTAAAAAGACAATGTTCACTCTTTAATGAACTTGCATGGAAAGTAGGGCCTAGTGCCCAAGTTTATTTCACCTAAATGATGAACATGTGGAAAGATTAAAAGAAACAATTAAGATTGGTGAAGGACAGAAGGACAGGGAAGTGTGACTTGAGCTGCTACGAACATTTTTATTCCTCCATAAAAAGGTGAAGGTGTTTGCAGATGTTAAAAAGGTTCACATCCATTAAGTCCATCCACAACACAAAACCACAACACTACATTCAAAGTAAAGTGTTGGTCTTAGTCTTATGCAGTTATGAGGTATTGTTTCAACCTGTGGTGAGGAATGATCGCTGTATGAGTAAGGAAAGGCATATTCAAAATAATTCTAGGGGAAAAAAAATAAAAAAATCATTGCTCCTGTGCAGTTGGCATTTTCCTAGAGAAAAAGCATTAAACATCCAAAGGTCCTGGTCTAAGCGGGCACTGGCATATGCCAAAGCCATATTATCAACGACTATTTGGACCTTTTGCATGATAGTCATGTAGCACCTTCCGATAGTGCATAGTTGGGAAATCACAACCAAAATATAACTCGGAAGCTCTGAAGTTTTTGGACCAGACTCACTGATGGTACAAGTAAGTCCGGTTTTAAGAATGCGAACTAGTTGGGCTTATTTTCATTTGCTATACCTCTTGATCCATAACTTTAATATGGGAAAGAAAGGGAAAAGCAGGAAAAAGAAAAAATATCGCATCTTCTAACTTATGCTCAATGAAAAAGCAGTAAAAGCATTAAATCCCTCTTTTTGCCTCCCCAGACTGCCGGTCTTCTCTGGGAAATAATTCTCCCACTCCTCCCCACACTTCTTATTTGCCATTGTCCCTAAACAGAACAGAAATCTGGCGATGTTTATGGACATCTGGGGACTCTGTAGCCTCTGAGCTCATGTCAGCTAAAAGAGAGTTTGGAACTGTAAATTGGATCCAATTCCTCTTTAAATCCAGGGAAAGGAACCTCCGAACCTCCTTAACCCACATAAGGGAAATTGATGGGCAGCTGGGTTCCATCTAAACTCATCAGAGCAAATTGAACCAACACAGGGCTCCTCTCTGTGTTTCAAATTAACACTTCCAGTTCTTGGTATTTGCTAAAGTATTAGGAGTGAAGCAATTGACTTGGCAGGAAAGAGAAGAAACACAAAGCAAGAAGAGATGCCCTTCAGGCTTTCTGCTTATTCTATCACAAAATTAAACAAGGAGCTTACCAGTTTTCTTTCTGATAATAGGAAGCAATTTGAAACAGTGATCATCAGGCCATGCATTTGGGCAAAAAAAATTCTGACTGAGCAATGCAAGAAATTCATGGAAGTTGAAAAGTAAACAAAAAACCTACTAAAAATATTTTGTTTAATAAAGAGTATAACTGCAAAAATAGAAAAATGGCTTTTATAAGCCTTTAAAAGCTATTTTCTTATTCCCAAATAAACTACTGAGAAACTACAATAAACTTCAAACTTAAAAAATAAACGCTCAGAGTGGAAGGATATGCTGCTTAACGCCCTGAAAAAAGGAGTTACGAGTTTCAAAACACCAGCAGAATTGATAAGGAACCACTGACAAGACACATCACTACAGTTTGAGTTTGCAGATGCTCATGCATGAGGGTAGCTAAATGCACAAGGCACAACATTCAAGGTGTGCAACAGTTCAGTGACTGATCTGCAAGTACCCTGTTGTGACTGACTTAATGGTGAACCATTAAGTGACTTGGCATGTTTCTTTAATGGGCAAAATCACCTTATAAGGTTTTAAAGTATCAAGAAAAGGCAGCCAAAAAACTGTAAATCTACAATGGGGAAAACTTTGAAAGAGGAAATATGCACTGTGTTACTGGAACCAAATGGTTTTTTTCCAAATGTATTTCAAATGTTGTTTCCAATGAATACTTTTTTGTCTTCCAAGTAACATCTAGCCCAGAGGAAGTTTGAAAGAACAAGTTATAATCCCCTGAAAAGAGAAGCTTATAGTACAAGCACTGGAAGGCCCTTAATTATGGTATAGATGCCTTGGCAACATTACAATAACAGTAGTAGTCTATAAGTGACTGATAAAAGAAGAAATACGTATTTAACATCAGTCACACTTCTAACTAGAGATAAATTCTCCACAGCTGAATTAACAGACATTTGGTTTGCTTCTGTTACACAAAACTATTTTCAATGAAAGTTTTTACTTTATTCAACTAATAATATGAATAATGAAAATTTTATTACTTAGACCACCTGTTTATGTCACCTATTTTTGCCAAGTACTATTATCCCCATATATCTGTGATAATTTATGTTTCAGGAAGCTTTCAGCAAAGTAGCGGTTCTGCTTTTGACAAGATTATGCTGTGACTTCAGAAGAGGAATCAACAAACTTGTCAACTGTGATTTCACCTAGTAAAACCTCAGGACTAACCTTTGCATTTACGTGAAACTGCTTGCCTTTAAGGTATCCTGCTAAGGGTCTCACGTGGCTGTGCTTTTTGCATACTGTGGAGTCACAGTAAACAGGCTAAACCAAACTACTCTCACAAATCCTTAAGACATTAGTTATTTTTTAAAAGTAAAGGTAGCAGGTAGAATTCCTCCTTTACAGACTATTTTATTTTTGTGCGTGTAAAATTTCCTATTAAGGATGATCACAATGCAAGAAAGCAACATGCTGTGTGCAGAAATAGTGGTAAACAAAGAGGAACTCCCTATTTCAGTAGTGTAGACAACTTTACTGGAAATAGTTGTGTACCTGATTCACAGAATATTTATTTTAACAAAAGGACATTCTGCACTAACTGTGTATGAACAAGATATCACAGCCATCTCATGATACCACACCATAATTAAGCTGTGAGCAGAATGTTCAGGTACAGTGATGCCTGGAGAATCACTCTTCTCTCTTGGGTTTCACATTCTTGAAGGTTCGAAGTCTCTCTCTTCTAGCAAGTTTATTAGAAGGGAGAAGCTGTCTTTTACTGCTTCCATATCATCCAAGGAGCACGGTTTAAGGATCCAGCGCTTTCCACGTGCAAGTGGCTCAAGTTCAAAATATTTTTTAATCTATTAAGAAAAGAGACCAAAGCATTATTATAATAACAGCCCTCTGTCTCATCTAAAAAAAAACCCATGCCACAAACAATAAATAAATAAATTTAAAAAAACCATGTGAAAAGATCAGGATACTCATTTTTAGAATCTTACCCATAGCTGTTCTTATAATACAGGTTATATGATGTGACCTGAAAGTGTTTTCTTTAGGGGTGAGTGACCTGCTTGGAAGCTACCATTCTACCCATACACTTAACAGCATGGGAGGTCTGGGAAGAATGATACGGGCTTAAGGCAATGAGCAAAGCCCATGAAACAAGTGTTCAAAAACATAGCCAAGATACCAAAAGTAACTAAGGAATTTTAGGTTACATTTGTATTTTAATGTCAAAGCTGTATGTTTCATCATACTTTTACTGGTAAACAGTTGAGATGCAGAATTTGTCACCAGACCAACTACACAAATCAACTGTCAGAAATGTACAAATCCTAAACATTCCAAAGGTGAGCTATAGGAAAGGGTTTCCTAATGAGCACCAGAGAAATAATGAACACCAGAGTAGTAAAAATTCTTCCAAAATCTGTTAGTTTTTCTAACATTAAACATAGAACAATAGCACCCTATTCTTCTTGGTTCTTTGTGATTAGGATAGTAATAAGTACTGTATATGAGACATGATAGTTTTGTGCAATCATCTTAGTACAAAATCCAGCACGTTCCAGCTGCTTACTAACAATACCTAATAATGCCTATAAAGAAGGACATCTTTTAATGAAACTATTTTCATTTTTACTTCCGCAAGCAACCATGCAGCAAGGAGGCAGAATATGCTGTAATATAGTATTGCAAGTTTTAAGGTGATTATAAGCCTTAACAAAATAACTGAGGAAGATGCAGTTTCTTGGAAAAGACCAGTCATCACTGATGCTAATTACACCAACTGTCAAGGCAGAAACACAGATCCACAGAAATACTAAGAAATGATTTTCATTTAGTAGTATACTCCAATCACTTTTCAAAATAACAAGTACAATATCAAAACATATTTTTGATGCTTCTTAGGAGACGACAGCAGTCTGCAGGTTATTTTGGTCCACAGATTACTGTTTTCATCAAAGTCTTTGTCTTTGATAGTATTTGATCCAATACTGTTTGATCCAAAAGTCTACTCATGTAAATGTCAAAATAGACATTTAGTTTTTACATCCAAAATTATATCCATCAGTACTTGCTATTGTCAGCATACCAACAGAAATATTTATTCCTGACTTAGTTTGCACATTCTTGTTCCTTGTAATTATTGCCAAATATTCATAATTTTCTTTTATTACATACTGTGCCACAAATATGTGCAATAACAGGAACAGCCACTCGTATTATGGTAGGCAGCAGAGGCGCTAGACAGGCAACCGGAGCCACACTGTGTAAGGCTCCATGTGCATGGGGAATAAAAAACCAAAAGAAAGCAAAGAAACAGCTTCCAAAGCCCAAACAAGCTGCAAGATCTATATGCAGCTCCTACAGTGTCTATATAACAGTGTTGTCTATCTAGTAATGTATTCTAATGAAAGAAACCAACTGTAGTTGAATCAACTCACAATCAGAATTCAACAATGACAATGTGGTATGAAGGGTTTATTTTTCAGAACTGAATTTTGAGCAGATCATTTAGTAACAAGTATCAGAAAAAAAAAAATGGTGCTTTTGAGATGGAAACTTCTGCTCCTCCAGATAAGATAGAGGTGAAACCTTTTAAAATCTATTTCCAACAAAGTAGAACTGTAGCAGTAGCAACCTGCAAACATTTGAAAAGGAAGCACAGTACCTGACATTCAGAAAACATTCAGGCATTTCAGAAAACATACAAGTTGAAATAAATAGGACTTCAACAACCAGTATTTTAATATCAGCAAACCTACTTTTTAGCATTGCTATCTCAGTGCCACATTAGTATCTGATGCGTTAGCATGGTTATATGTGATCGGAGCCTAAATACTAATCTCTATAAGGGATACGCTGCAATGTCTCCAGCAGCTGAAGTGACACCAAATTGAATTTACCCTCATTAACACATTGAATTTGATGCACTGATCATAGTACTGGAGAAGTAGGATAAGAAAGCTCTTTTGACTGTTTCAGCAACAGCCTCCTTAACTGCTAAATAAAGGGAGGAAGTAGAAGCTGCACAGAAGCATAACAAAGCAAGGTGTCAGTGCAGCTAGCTGATAGAGCAGCCTGCTGGTGTTAAGCTGACAAATATGGCAGAGTAACTTGAGATGTTTCACACCCACAGCACAGAGGATGTCCACCACACCCCCTCTACTGGAAGACTACTGCCATCAGCCCCTTAAACTCACTGAAGTCTGTCCACACTGGTGTTTACATAGCCTCTTGAATTAAGGCTATACCATATGAAGAAATGATTAGGAAAAGGGCATTATATTGTAAGGAGGGTACTTGGGTGTAAAAACATGAAATACCTAGTAACACATACATATGGAAATGATTCCAGTAAGCAGACTAGCACTGAGCCTTGTGTGTTTCTGGGCAAATACACTGCTTACCAAGGTAGCCTCTAGCCAAGAAAAACACAATGACTTCAGGGTAATTTCAGTGACTGAAGATGCCAAGATAGAATTCCTGTATCAGCAGTGAAACAGCATAAATTGATTTAGTAAGCCAAATTTTGCAGGTAAGTTATTTAATACACAATGTTGATTAAAATTTATTATTTCCTATTTCTAGGTGTGTAATCAAAATGTAACAAAATCAGCAATGTGCTGTCATCATTTTCCACACCTAAGGAACAGTTTAGAGTATCTGCATTAATAGGCGTTAGATGAATGTTGAAATTAAAGTGATCATTTAGCAGTGGCTTTTGAAATGGAAAGCTTTGATAATAGCATGAAAGCACAACTGCTTATATTCACATAAGTAGCAGCTAAATATAGTAAATAATATTAATTGGCTTACAAATAATAAGGAACTAAACTAGAACTAGCACAGAAGTAATTTTCCACAACCCAAGGGACATGCTATGGTATGTTACTGTATTTCCTCATTTAAACTTCACATCACAATGGAGTTTGCTGAAGTCCAGAGCTTTGCAAGTGGGCTCTACAACTTTGAAGCTTCCAAAAAGAAATGTGCAGAAACAAATATTTTTGAATTTACTATAACTTCTCCCCCCTTTAACTCAGAAGATGTCATTCATCTTTAGTTCTAAAAACAAGTGAGGTTTTTTAGACTTAAAAAGTAACCCTTTTTTACATGCAAGAGATGAAACAACTACACACAAATAGACCGACACAATCAGATGCCCAACACTGTTTATACAGTTGACTTTTCCACTGGAATGGTCTCAGCTCTTCATGCACGTCTCTCTACTTGCTTCAATGACCATCATTCATGCTCATTCCCTAGCAGATTTTCTAAGGATGCACAATAATCACAAAATATCTAAAGGAAGCTGAAATTCTCTGAATACACACTCTCCTGGGTAGTTCTTGCATAATTACGATAATCAGCAGTAACTATATTACACTTCAACTGCATTAGCACAAAAGGGGTGTGTTCCTAAGAAGCTCTTTTGTCTTCCCCTCTTGCATAAACGATAAAAGCTTTCTGCCTGTTCCTGGATGCCAAAGAAAAACATAAAGATTCAAACATGTTTCAGATGTCTGACACATTAGACTTGCATTTACTGCACTGGCTTTGCCAGTGTTTACTTTGGAATTGTTAATTTTTTAAGATACAACCTCAGAATAAATACAATAAATTAAATCCACATAATTTTAAGACTTCTTTACTACTATTTTACAGGATCTCACTGTGTGTCTTGACACCACATGGGGGCCTTGTTTTATAGAGAAGCTGACATTGTATTTATGCCACATTCTGAAGTCAATAAAGTCTAACAATACACATTTGCAATTATTCCCACTCTTCCCACACTCCACCTTTTAAGTCCTATTCTACTGGCAGAATACACTACGCATATGGTTATCAAATGTTGCTTAACCTACGTGCTAGAAAAGTCAAGACACAATAAAAGGATTGGTGCCCAGAACCTCAGCTGGTGTGAATTAGCATAGCAGCATGGAACTGATGTTACTATTGACATACGTAAACTGAGTAACCAGGCCCTGCTGAAAACTTTTATATGTCCTATTTCTGAACCTCATCTAGCTAGTTCACAACACACATGTACACAAGATCTATAGGAAAACCTATATATTGTAATATGTGAATAGAGAGTAATTTCTATCTACTTCTCAACATGAAGAAAAAAAAAGCTGATTGAAAGTATTATTTTTCATTCAAATTCAAAATTTTAATACCAAATTTCACCAACACAAAAGGGCTTTCAACCCACTCTGATTAATCCACTGTAAACAAATACCAAATTCAAGTAGTAACTTACATTGCCAAGCTGTACTTGAAGAACTGAATGGATATTTTTTCATTCATTGTTGTTTTACTGGCAAAGAAAAATATCTGTAGCAATACATGTATATTATACCTAATCAAAGGCTGCACAGTCACATCAGCATCCCCACTAGTCTAAATTTTAGAGGATTAAGCAAGTACTACTTCAATAGGGTGACTTCAATAGTTAAACTAAAATTACCTAACTTGCATGCATTAACCACAAGAAATGGTTCATTCATCTATCCCAAATCTGCATGGGCAAGAAATGTAGTAATAGTGGGAGACTGGGATTCCCCATATTAGCATTGCATAAGTTTCACTGAGCTGCCATGCTGAGATTACCTTTTCAGACATCATAAAAACCTGCCTTTTAGAGTGACTGTCCAGAAGATGCAGGAGAGAGAAGCAGTTTTGATTGCTGACTCCATGGACAACAGACAAGCTGCCTGTAACAGTGACCAAAGCATGAGTAAAGCAAGTATCTTTGGAGAAGAGAAAAAGCCAAAGTCCGTCACATATCATTAAGTTTTAAAAAGGGAAACTACATAAAATGAGTAACTTAAAGAAAACTAACCGTGCAGCTAAAAAGGTAAATGCTTGCAGGTGGCATAGAAAAAAAAAACAACCACCATAATTAGAGGCTCAGAGTATATTTATACTGCTACAGAAGACTTTAAAAGAAACAAAAAAAGCTTTCAACAGCTGCAATAAGGAAAAGGATGGTATTAGAGGTAAAAGAAGTTGTGTCTAAAAAAGGAAAACAGAAAACAAAAGAAAGGAAATTCTGGCAAATTAAATAGAAACCACAAATGTTGACCTACTAACCATAGAGTGGAATCCATTGCTTAAATCACCACAGATGATAAAAAGTAAACTGAAATCCACTCTAGTTCATGTTAGTGTGCTGGACTGCAAACTGCTCAGCCTCTTGAGCTGCTACACATGCTTTCCTGCTCATCCTGCACTTAGTATTGTGATTTATAAGAGTGGGTGGAATAGATCGGTAGCCACTTCATCTTAGATCAACTAGCTCAATCCACTGTCATACAGAAGTTAACACTTTCATGCTTGCCTTAAAAATCTGCTAGGTTCCTCATTCCCTCACACCCCACTTGGCTACAGAAGGACCTCTCTCTGACCAGAACAGCTGCTCTAACGTGCAAAACTGTCAGCAGAAGTTTGGTGATGTTTATTCTTCCTAGAGAGACACTTCATAATCCTCCTGAAAAGATACTTCAGTGTGCCTGCTCGTACGCTTCTTCATAACAGTGATCTCATCCATGTCTAGAGGGATCCTTGTAATGCACCTATGTCTCATAAGCACTTCTCCTAAACCACCTATGCCTCATATTTATTGACTCCATATGGAATACCTCTTATGCAACAGGGAGGGGAATGAAAACCCCTCAGCTGGTGGGAAGAGACGGTGATATGCTGTGGTGTGGAGTAACCTATGCTGCGCTATTCCCAGGAAGACCACCTGAGGTTAAGCAACATTATCAGCCACAGAAATGCTACTAAATTCTAGTTCTTAGAAGCTAAATATTTCACTGCCAGCTGACTTTCATGTGCCACTGAATCTGAAGTCTATATGTACAATTAAAAATTTGCAATACATCTATTAAGTACATACTATGATAATCAGAATTATGTAACTGAGCTGCTTTTTTTGTCATTGTTTTTAAAAATATGACCTGCTGAAGTAGAACCAAAAGAAACCCAAGACTATCATCTTCAGCATTCCTGTGTGACGGCAGGGTAAGCAATTTTTCTGGACAAGATTTCAAAACCATCAGAAGCCTTTTTATACAACTCCTCACAGGTAGTGGTGAGCGCTTTACAAATCAGTATTTCCTGTTTGTACTGCTTTCCAATTTTTTTTTTTTTTTGATTTTGCTTTATACAAAAGATCATCTGAAATACTTCCAACTGCGCTTTGTACTTAGCTTTGTAAGAGACCTGGCCGGTATTTTTGGCTCGTAAGTCTTTATAAAGACAAATACAGTCACTTATACACATATTCCACAAAATAACTTACACAGTGCTTTGTGAAACAAATGCACTTTTCCGTCCTTGTTATCTCTAGTGGCCACAGGACACTACACTTTTCAGATTGCATATGATTGCTGAAAGAAATGTATTTTAAAGACGATACCTAACTGTTCTGAATGAAGAAATAGGACGCCTGGCAAATGAGCACAGACACACTGTTCTAAACAGAGAGAACACAGTTCTGGCAAATTCAAGTGTGAGACAAGAAAAAGGGGAGTGAGCTAGAGAGTTGTAAGATAAATACAGAGGGGTGCTTACTGCAAAATATAAAATACTGCATCATCTATCAGGATGAAGAGAATCGAAGGCTTGTAAAATGGATAAATAAGTTTTTTAATACAAACATGTAATTTGTCTGGGACAAATAAGACAGATGAGAATGAGGCCAGAAAACTGCTGAGGGTGCAAAAGTAGGACTGAGATTTGCATGTATGTAGATGGAAGCACAGATGTGCTTTAAGGAGCTGCTAGCTCTTTTCATGCAAGTCTTTACCACACAACATACTACAGCATATTAGATTATTTTGGTTACATTCTGTTAATTTGTTCAAAAGAAACAGTAAGAATTGGGTATATGCCAAAAACATAAACCTATACTTTGCTTTCCATGTCTCATTCACCCAGCATATTCTGTTTATGTAAGCATGTGCTTTTCCAACAACTGGAAGACATAGAGAGAACAGGAGAACAGCAGCACCGTATCTATATAGAGAAAACCAGACATCCAGATGAAGATTCATATAACCAGTGCTGGACTGGACAAACAAGACAAGGGCTCTCAATATCCAACCCTAGAGTGAGCAAAAGAGCATCCTTTCTCAAGTGACAAGTGAAACAATGAGAACAGAGAAGGAGGCATTATACAAAAATGTGTGTAATGAAGGAACAGTAAAATTCTTTCCTGTAGTATCTACCGCTTTAATTCTGTAATTTATTCCGAAGAACTAATCAGGAATGGAAATCAGACATCACATTTAATACAACAACATCACAACTAACACTTTAAGTTACTGTTCCTGTTGCTTCCCCTCTTACCTACTGTTTTCTGACGTATTTTGGGTTGCAAGAGATACTGTGTGCAACCTACATACTTGAAGTGTTACAATATAAAATCCTGAAGAGTAATGCTGAATATTAGCCCTGGTTAAAGTCAGCTATTTGGAGGACATCTAAAAATCACATTCCCCCCACCATACTAAACAGACACAGAAATGCCGGTTTACTACATATTAAGAACAATTTTCCATGTAAGCGTATACTTAGTGCACCCAAATATATTCTTAAGATATTAAAAAAAAAATAACTGATTGAATATAACATCAATATAAACTTAGGATAATTTGCTTAAATTACTATCATTGCCCTAATCTGTTAAAAAAATAAAAATTGAGCATATCCAAAATAATTTTACAAGAAACCTACTAAATGCTTTTACTATACCATCACTCATTTCCTCTCTACCTTCTCACACTCAAGTTTGGGGGTTTTTTTGTTACATATTTAGTTAAATAACTAAAGGAATGTAAATAATTAGCAGAAACTCTAAACTAAAGATCTTTATACAGATAGATTTCAGAGCCTTACAGAGTTTTTGCAGCTTTTTTTTTTAATAGACTGTAGTTATTCATAGTTTACTTCAGAATATAATACTAACAAAAGACTACGCTGTTTTCAGCAGCAAAATATGCTATCTTTAACAAAAGATTGTGGTTTCAACTAGTAACTAAACCTGAGACACAGGTATACAAGTGCTGAGTTTTCACCCCCCCAAAAAAAAGTTTACCTGTGATGTTGAATGTCAAAATAACCTTTAGAATAATGAGAAGTCCAAAGATCAATCCTTATTATGACATCCTTTCTGCAAATGGCATGTTTTCTGTTCAGATAACAGTTAAACACTATTTTCTGGAGAGGTGCATATGTGATGATTCATCTGCATTTGCCTGAACATGTATATGAATCTAGCACTTGAATAAATAACATCTGTATACCATGCCCACGTCTGCAAAGCACCAAACACTGTATGGACATGTATTCTTTTATCAACAGCAAAGAACAGGATTTCTAAGGGCTTTGTGGTTGGTTCCCCATATTTACACTGCTGAAACTGTTCCAAGACAACAGCCAGTATGAACACAAAAGAAAAGCCATTTATTCAGCAGTAGCTGTGGTTCTACAAGATGTGTGCTCGCATGCACAGAGGATCAGGGAGCAGTTGTGCCTATTTCACTTGTTCTGTACAAGGTACAGCACAGAGTGTGTAAGTGTAGGATGGTTTCAACCTCCTTTCAGGTCCTTTGCTGATGGAAGTACTATTAATTATGCACAGCCCACGGAGACAGAATGGAAGCCCAGAAATAACTGCAATCAACCACTTCTTTTGAAAGGAGAAACTGTGAAATAAATCCATTTTGGAAAAAAGTTAACATACAATATTTCTGCAGCAAAAAGTACTCCCAGAGGCTCTGCCACCACCAGCTTCAATTCCTGTCTGCCAGAATGCCATGGGCTCTGTGACCCCCAGTTCCTACAGCACCAGGGATTTCTGTGGAAACTGTTTCTGAGGATTTCCTCCTTGCCTTATGGTTACAAGATGCAAATCTGTGCTTTGGTTTTCTAGGTCTAGGCGTCTGGAAGCACCAATTCTTCCAAATTCACAGCAAGCTACCACTTCAAACTAGTCTTCCAGGCAGGTCCAGTCTCATCTCCATTACTTGGAGTTTAATAACTCTCCACCTAGAAATATGTCAGAACCCCTTCATGCTCTGTGACTAGGATCTCGCTTGAGTAAGACCCCTCAAGCTGCCAGATTCCCTCATAAAGTACAAGGATACCAAGAGCAAAATTACACAGCTCAAATCAGACACAGTCCTGTACACTGAAGTATAGAGAATACCCATGCACAAAACCAAGACAGAGAGAACTTTTTAAGCCGGGTACCTGAACTATTTCCAGTACTGGAAAGCAATATTAGTGAACTAATGCAGAGGCTTGCAGCAATGATGCTGGAAAACCCAGGGGTGACCAGAAGGATTTTGAGAGGATAGGTGAATACAATGAGATGCTGAAGAACTGTATGTTTCTTTTGAACTCAGAAGTATTAGGCTTTACCAGGCTCCAGCGTTATTTCTTCCATTACAGTAGGTTGCAATAGAGAGTGCTACCTGTCTGAGAAGTCTCTTAGTAGAAAAGTCCCACGGCAAGGGACAAGCAAAAGAGCAATGAATATCCTTCACCTAACTGCATCAAGATACCACTTGCCCTGTATTATCCTGACCCCCACTTCAAGGAAAAAGATGAAATAATAGGCAGTAGATCAAGAGTTGCATATACATAAAAGAAGAAAGATCCACTGATATCTCAGGCAGGATATAAACGTTTACATTAAAAAAAACCCACCCCATACCCAAAGAAACCACACTCCTCTCCAAAGAATGCCTGAATTCTTGGGCAGACAGACAGCATCTTTAAAATTTATGGCCTCCTTGAAGGAGGGCTACTGATAATGGTATTGAAGATGCTTAAAAAAGGATCTGCAATCAAGCTATTGTTACTTTGATTAAGTGAATTGAGGCTTGCCTTTGTACACCAATGACTGTGGAGTGCCTTTGAGTGTCACTGAAAAGCCATATTATTTCTAAGAAAAGCACCTGAAGGCAGGAAGATGACGTTACAGTGATGCCCCAATTCTCATGACTGCATCAATGAAAAACAAAAGCAGATATTTGTCAAGTGATCCCAACAGAAAGGGAAACCCAACTTCTGGAAGCTTCTCTCCACCTCTGAATGTGACTTGCAGTTTTACCAACAGGTCCTAGTATTACACCTGGGGTAAGCTTCTCACTGGAAAGGAAACTCTATAAAGCAAAAATATAGCTCACATTATTTTTCAAAAAGAAGAATAAGATCAGTTGACTAAAACATCTTAATGCAAGAGATTTTTCTAAGCACTCTCCACTCACTTTAGACTAACCTACCTATTAAAAATAGTTATGTAATGAAGGTACAATCACATCTTTTAAATTCTGGGGTTCTGGTGCTCAAGGTAAGTCTTAATCCTGCAAATCTGCAATTACTAATTGTTTCTTTACATTAGAAATTGCCATATTATGTTTGCTGCTACTAGTAACAAGCTACAAGACTAGAGCTTTCTGGGAACATCCTTGATATTTGCACCATTTTGTTACTTCTTGGTAATGAACTATTAAATATGACTACAGCTAGTAAGACCTTAACTAAATACTCCATACCAGACCAGGAAGAGTACTATACTCTGAAGTTAATGAGTTTAAATCCCAAACTCACATATAAGAAACAACCAATTATCCCGTCTGAAACACAGGCTTGTAAAACTCTCAGTTACTTGTAAAATGGTCTGCTACACACGAGTAAGATGTTTAAATGACTTGTTTGACTAGATGCATTCACCATGAAATTGATTCTTTTAAAGCATTATTTTTAAACATGATACAAGCTAACTGTGTAAACTGAATATGGGAAAAAAATCTGGCATTATAAAAAGTAGGTTTCAGTATGAGTTTAGTATTTTACAAGGTTGAGGATTACTTGAGTGAAAAACTCACATAGAACAAACAGTCATTTGTAGAGCGGTAATTTAAAGGTTTAATATGATTAAACTATTTTGCTGTTTCTATGCCAAGATGTACCATACAGGGTCTAGTGTACTAGAGTTGTCTGTGCAGCTCCAAAGTAGTACAAAGACAATGAAATTCAAATAGAACATCCTTCAGCCACAAGCACCAATGATAAATCAGAGTTGCCATGTTTTTACAGTCTGAACGTAGCACTAGATTGTGGCTTTACACCTGACGCTTCCAGTTATATCTAGTACTATTATTTGGTTGTGCCTTTCAGGCAATTGGTGGCATGACAACAGGATAACTAGCAACAAGCTACTGAATATTCCTCAGTCTCCACCTCAGGGAGTCAGTTTTTAACTTTACAGTGGTCCAGATTTTAAAGAAAAAGAAGAAACCACTGCAAGGAGGTCGTGGAGTTCGATTTATAAAAAACCCCAAAGCTAAATATCTATTCCTCAATAACATTTTAGATTTGCAATTTTACTGTGGTCCTATAAATACAGAGAGTTAGACCATGCCAGGGTTACTGAACAGAATAGAATTTGCAAAGTAATGTTTTATGTTTGCTTCGCTAACTGGAAAATTGTTCAACCGGTTTCTAACGAATCAGTGTACTAACGGTACATTCCTAATAATTCACAGATGCTTTAGTGACTTAAACCAAAAAAAGTCTACTTGCTAATAGCTAATATTTGAAATCTTACTAATGTAACATTTCCAATTGTCCTTTTAAAACAACAAATTACCTCATTACAAGATGAAGCACTAACAACAGGTTATTTTTAAAATCCAATACGACGAATAAAGTGTTTTATATATTGCTCCAGAAAAGCTGGAAAAGATACTATGCTGCCTACTGCAAAATTGTTTCAGAGAAGAATTAAATTCTCAGACTTCGAATAAAGAAGTATTTGCACATTGTACAGTAGTTTACTCAACATCCAGTGAAGAGTGCCACCAGCCATGCTGTTTTATAAGCCCAGCCGTAGACAGATTAATAGAAAGGACAGTGTCATCATGATGTCAGTC
>NW_009926127.1:114690-157343 GCF_000696875.1 Nestor notabilis | reverse complement strand
GCAGGAATGGGAGAGGGGAAGTAGAGAGAGGTGTGAAGAGACCAACCACATAAAATGGCTTTAGATGACTTACGAGCTATAAAACAACCTGCTTCTAAAGATGTCTCATCCATCACAGCAGAAATGACATCATGTTAAAAAAACTCTATCCCAGCTGGTAGTGTATCAGCGTCACATTTGCCAACTAGAAAGCACAAATCTGAAAATGGACTTGATGGTGCTTGAAGCAGAGTATGCTGAAAAATGGGTAATGCTCAGAAAAATCAAGGTGAAACACTAACATTTGTCGCAGGAGACAGAAAATGGTTTATTGGTTCCCCTGATAAGCATCAAATGTATTAACAGGATCTATCAGTAAAAGTAAGGTATAAACACAATCAACTAGGTTAAGATTAAAGACAAATGCAGGACAAAGAAGTACAAATGGATCCTATAAAAAATCCACTGTCTGGTGGTCTGATTGGATCTTCAGCTATTCTAGGAGGAGAGGAGACAGCAGTTCTGTTTATTCTATACAAAACACATGCAACACCATAACACGTCCGGTAGGATTTCCATATTCCATTTTTTACTATAGGTTAATATAGGTGAATTTTGTGAATTTCATTGTAAGGGTTAGTTAAAACACTAAATTCCTTCCCTTTTAGCCTTGTCTGTAGTTATGGATACAGTATATGAAGACAAAAAGCCAATGAAACTATATTTGAAGTTGTACTGTTCTACTAATACAGCCTGTATGCTCATAAGTCATATATAAACCAGTCCTTACTTCTGTGAAACAGTCATTCACTTTGTACAATGAATTTTCAAAGCTAAAGGGCAAGCACGAGCAATTCAATTATTTTCTTTTCATTACCCACAGTATATGATTTCTCAGCTAAGTCATTTGGTTTGCCTTCTTCACTGGATGACATTTTAAAGCATGGCAGTAACAAAGACATAACCCAATAAACAACACTTGTGTCTGTGCACAAATACCCTGGATGACATGGAACACCTCATTCTCTGTCTTCCTTTTACTAGTAACATTTATAGATTACAGTAAGTTTATTATCAGTTTTGTAATTTACTCATGCTTGATAGAAGTATAAGAAACATACAGGATTGCACTTCAGCTACTACACATTAGTCCACACACAAGAAGAACATCTCAGTTTGTACCATATATAAAGAGAAAGTGAAGTTATCATTAAAACGGCTGCACAAAAATGCCCAACTGAAGCAAGAGGAGAAATAGAATGTCTTGTTAATGTCATATCCAATGCTGTTTCACCTCATTAAGTGCTCCCAACATGAAGAAGTAAAAACTCTCGGTCAAGTAACTTTTTTCCACAAACAGTTCATCTACCTATTACTAGTCCTAATGTCTGGAGGTACGTACACATCCAGTGCAACACAAACCCATTTCACAGGAAGAAAACAAACATTTTTTATTTTGATACTGACACATTCTAGGCAGTTACACTTTGCAACACACTGTGATACCACAGTAATACAGGACATGCCTCTATCTGATACAGGTAAGTCTGGAACATTTTGAATCCTAGTTTGTAGTTACAGCTGAGGATATTCAGAAGCAGGAAACTGCAACAAGAAGAATTAATAGAGGGACATCAAAAGAAGAAAAAAATCCCTTTCCATAAAATTGCCAGCATTAATATATTTAGGACCACGATCTAGTCCACCTTCTTGCAGAAGGAAGTTTGCATGGAGAAGTAGAGGTCAAACCTAGAATGACATGGTTCACTGAATGACCAAATAGAAGTTTACATATTTCCTTTATGGCTGCTGGCACTGCTTTTGGCCTAGAAGCCTCTAATGAACAAAGAGAGCTCTGATCCCTTCTGGAGCCATTCATATGTGATTAAGATCCAACAATACAGCACTTTGGTCCACTGAGCAACAGAAGGATTGGATGTTTCCTGAAGGAGTCATTTTGGGTGAAAGGGGAGAAGAAGAAAGGAAGAAGGGAATTTTCCCGATCAGGTCAATCTTACTGAGACAGCACTCTTCTCAATCTGACGTGCATTGTACTCTCTTGATAGTTTGAAGCTTTGGAAAGATGACAGATGACTGAGGTATGGAAAAGAGGGGTAAACTGTGGTATCAGTGTCTCAAGTACAAAGAAAAAATTTATCTTTTCAAAGATGAAATAAAAGATTCATTTTCAAGAGGAGGAAATTAACTTAGCTCTTGCAAGCAACAAAGAAGGACATACAAACAGACAATCATTACAGCAAAACGGGGTAACATCCTTCATAGAGATGCTTGAAAAGCTTGCAGTACCATAGTCAAAAATACACACTTCCTCACTCTGAAGTAGCTGAAAACAGCAGGAGATGTATGGGTAAGTCTATTGAAAAAAAAGTATCTCAGAGAATGAACACCTGGTTGTTTGAAAGTAATCTTTCTATCTTGACACCAATATACTTCACATAACCCAAGAGAATTAAAGGCCTGTTTGAAGTTAGAGGAGCATGTACATGACACACCATTTGGAGGAGTATTTACTTTTTTCAACAGACATAAGTATTAAGCACAGGTGATGGATTCAGATCCACAGGAATGAACGGAGGTTGGAATGTCTAGACGACCAGGAAAGCATAACACAGGTGTGACAACTCTGCTCGACTATCACATTCCAACATTTTCAGTATAAACTAAGTAACTTCCATCATCTGTTGATATAAAAGCAGAAGAGGGAAAACATATTTGGCTTTGTCTACTACAATGTCTACTCTTAATAATTTATTTTGGAAGCCAGCTCTCCTTTTATTATTTGGGTTGGATGCTTCCAAGTCCACCTGGGGATGGCTCAGCTCTCTGGCTATCCACTACAATAGTTTTCAGTTCAGAAAACACTTTAAATTCTCTGTAACTGGTTTATCCAGACTGCTCATACTTGAATGCTTCTTATGTGTCTGTCCTACTGGACAGCAGGCAATTTTTTACTTAACAGAAAATATTTGTATTTGACATTTACACTCTAACTTCTTCAATCCCTTGCCAATATGTATACTACGATTCCTCATTTACAAATCAAGCAAAACACACTGTCTTTCCTCAGATGATTCTTGAAAACCAGCAATATGGTAGAGCTGCACTGACAACCAACTACCAACAGCTGGAAAGTTGAGGTGAAAACAAAGGGATGAACAAAGTGCTATCCTGTCCTGGTTTCAGCTGGGATAGATACTTTTTTCCAGGGGGAAAAGAATCACCTTTTTTGCTTCGACAGGCCAGCTGGAACATGGGGTGCAAATGTATTTTCATTCACTGGCATGAGCTCAGTCTGCTTCGTTTGCTATTCAAACTTCACTGTAGCAGTAGACTTGTCCATGTGACTCATAGACAAAGGCAAATGCTGCAGGACTGAAGCTCTCCACAAATGCATGGTGAACAAATCCAGTTGTGGGCATACATTGAAATTAGGTCAAGTTTGCCCAGAAGAAATGGAAGAAAAAGAGATAAGGGGACTACATGTAGGGTTTTCTAAAATGTTTTCCTTCTTCCGTAATTCAGCCCAAACGAGAGCCCGGGAAGGTACAAGATGAAGAAATAGTAAAAGACAGAGGCAACAGGCAGCAAAAGAAAGACATGTTCCATTAGGGATGTTCCATTAGGAACATGTCAAGACAGAGGGAAAGATGCAGAACTCAAAGCAGGAAGTTCAGATCATGGTTAGTTTCAGATCAGTTTTGTTTATTGGAAATTGTAAGAGGCTGATATAAGGCATTACTGTACAAGAACTCCACCTTCCATTACAGCTACGTGTTTATCTCCAGTGTCTCCCATTTATTTAAGAAGTCAACTGAAAGTTCTCATTCCATAAAGCTCATATTTTGGGACAAAATCCAGAGGTTAAAAAAAATGTATTTTGCAAATGGTACTGAGGAACAGCACACTGCTCCCTGTGTTTCAGACCCACCTTAATCTGAATAAACTTCAGATTAAGATCAACGCTCATTCAAGAATGCCACTACAAACTGCAAATCACTTTATTATTCATGCATGTTTGACAATACCACTACCAATTGCAAATCAGCACCATGACATTCCCTGAAAGCATGAAATAAAACAATATGGTAACATCCCGTATGAAGACAGGCTGAGAAAGTTGGGGCTGTTCAGCCTGGAGAAGAGAAGGCTGCGTGGAGACCTCATAGCATCCTTCCAGTATCTGAAGGGGGCCTACAAGGATGCTGGCGAGGGACTCTTCATCAGGGACTGTAGCAACAGGACAAGGGGTAACAGATTCAAACTTAAATAGGGAAAGTTTAGGATAGACATAAGGAAGAAGTTCTTTACTGTGGGGGTGATGAGGTACTGGAATGGGCTACCCAAAGAAGTGGTAAATTCTCCAACCCTGGTAGTGTTCAAGGCCAGGTTGGACAGAGCCTTGGGCAACATGGTCCAGTGTGTGGTGTCCCTGCTCATGGCAGGGACCTATGGCAATGCTCCACGCTCCATGGTACAGAAGGCAGCAGACTCTGCACACCACCAGTAAGGCTGGACTCAAAATGAGCCTAACATCCTAATGCGGATTCCCGATCCCCGGCAGTGTTCAAGGCCAGGTTAGATGGGGCTTTAAGCAACCTGTTCTAGTGGAAGATGTCCCTGCCCATGACAGGGGGGTTGGAACTAGGTGAGCTTAAGGTCCTTTCCAACCCTAACTATTCAATGATTCTATGATTTATCATCCTAACACGCAGTTACAGGAACTACTATTCAGCTAACAGAACACCTAGAATCACATACCATTATTGCACAGAAGGTAAAACATTCAAAACATGTCTTCAATAGAATTAGAATTAAGATGTCAGGTTGTGGTGGGGTTTTTTTTGTTTGTTTGGGGTTTTTTTTGGTTAGTGTTTTGGTTTTTATGTTTTTTTTTTTTTGTAAACTCATGAGCATTATGAATTCAGCAAATTTGGCTTATTTACTGCTATATCGCTTTCCTTCATTTTAAGGGCGTATCTACTTTGGGCATCATTTATTCAGACATGAATAAGCTCTAGGTTGATAGAAATTGCAATAGGGACACTGGATCTCTATCTAAAAAGAATTCTTGGATTCTAGAAGTCTTGTCTGCAAGAATACCATCTGACATTAAAGCTATTAATGAAGCAAATGTCATATATTCCTGTGAGCCACATATTATTTTCCCAGTTCTGCAGATGGAAAGCTGAAAGTAGAGATTAAAATCCTCAAATTGGCAAGTTATTTCATCAAGTGTCTGATTACCAGTTGTAAGCAGTCCCACTCAGGTGAGTAAATACATCACTTCTGACTTGCAATTTTTTCCAATTCTTCCCACCCACCCCCATCCCAAGCAAGCTGGAATAAGCTCAGCCAGGTAATGGCTAGCCAGAAGAAAAACAACACTTCTTTTTAGGAACTGACACCAGCTCAGACTTGTTCTTTTCTGAGTCTGTGTCTTGGAGAAGTTCAGGAAACTTGTCATTTCTACACAGAAACTGTCTCCAAAAATAGCCTAAAATACATTCACTTACAAATGGGCTCTGGCAGCACCTGGACCTGGCACATCTTTTGAACCCAGGAAGGGAATGAGACAGGTGAGTTAGTGAGGAGCTGTGACATGTTTCTGGGTTTTTCTTAGGTCCTTGTCTTTTTGGAAGACACAGGGAATTATTTGTGCTTTTCATCTAGCTATTCAGTAAATTCCTTATAAAGGAGTGAATAAATCCAGGCTCTCAGCCAGTGAAGAAGACTAAATTTAGATTAGCAGGCAGGTAACAATAGAAAAAGTTGTAGAGGGCTTGTTTGCTCTGAAGACAAAGATAACCTGTCTCTCTTTACTTCAAATATTGGGAAGCAGTAAATTACAGTAATTTGGAATTATGGAAAACTTAAAATTTTTTACTAATCTCTTTCTCAGTACACATTAGTGTACTGGGAAATAATGTATTCTATGTTGTAAATACAGTAATCTTTCTTACCCATATCCCTCAACTTTTTCACATTATTGTGATATGACCATATATAAGTGATAATTTTCTTTTGTGCCATTTCCCCACATTTACGACTGCATTAGGAGTCCCAGTACTATGTATTCACCATACATACAGTTGTTCAAAATATAGCTGAGACTTCTGCTTGGCACAAAGCCAAGAAGACAAGATACTAAAGCCTATTAACACTGCATCATGACTGTGAATTAAAGAATCCTGTGGAACCATAAAATGTCTAGAAAGAAAATGGGAAAAATAATAAAATTTGATCAGCGCGTTAATATATTTTTACTAGTGCCTGGCAGCAGACTAGTAATAGACCATTTAAATGTGTACAGCAATATAACTGACTTGTGTCAGATGTATAGTGGTGAAAAAGTCTGCAGAGAGTATTTATAGCTAATGAAAACATAACAAAACAAAAACAAGAACCTGACTAGACTTAGCATAGATTTTATCTGTATTTCTCAAGCTGATATTCTTCAGAGCATAAAGATTCTCTAAAGGAATCAAAACATTACCGAATGCTTCCAGGCTATCTATGACAGTAATTACATAGCAAGCACTGCTGGGAAACTAGTATTCCCACTCTAAAATCCCAAACTATCGAAAAAGCTCAAAACACAACTCTCCACACACCAAACTGTCTAAACAAGGTAAAAATAGCTGTTCCATGCAGAGAATTTGCCCAGTCCACAAGATGAACGCTGCAAGCGAGAACTAAGTCTCTGTCAGTGGCTGCAAAAAGTAGTATTTCAAAGTATGTCTGGCCCATTAGTCAAGAATTTTACAGCCAGTCTCCAAAATAAAATTACTACTTTTTTCATAATAGATTATAAAATGAGTCTAAAGTATTATTTTAAGTTAGATTTTATATTTCCTCAAACACTTCAGTCTTGAGCAGCTGAGTTTTACGGTTTTAGAAAGTCTTGTATTTAAATACTGAAAAGACTGTATTTAAAAAAACCGAGGATGTTTAAGATGATCCAGACTCTTTTTCTAGCTTTCCCACTTCTGTTCTCTGACACTACAAAGCTAGTATTAATTAATTTTAGCTACTAACACATTTGAGAAGTTTGTGGATGAAGAGTTTACGAACACAAGCGAAGATTCTCCAAGTAAATACAAACAGAAAGTCAGAATACTAGCTGAGTATGGAAACATTAACAGTAGATTTTTGTTGTCTTTCTCCCTCACCAAAATGGTCTTACTGTTTACTCGTTAAGATATTTATATATATTTATACAGAATTTAAAGATAGAAAGGAAAAACATCAAAGAAAAAGGAGAAAATAAACATAGCCTGTTTATCCCTCTTCATTCCTTCCCCTCTCCCCCTCAATCAAGTGCCTTTCCTGTGCTTACCTTGTCCTGATCTTTCAAATCCACCCAACTGGACAAGAACCATCTGCTGCAGCACCACAGCCCACAAGGCCAGGAATAGCGTGGAGAACCATAGCATCACCTAGCCCACAGGCTGTTTTCTCACGACTGCTGAAAACGTGTCCAAAAGCCAGGTCATACTGCCTTCCATCTCCCACAGAACAGATTGCAGTGACTCAGGATGCTTCTGGGTCAGAAGTCCGCCGGGCCAACCTGCCACTGCTGTACACAGAACAAATTCACTCCTCTTACAGTCACTCCACCAAGCCTATTTTCAAATCATTTAAATATGTTCTCGCAGACAGCTATGACAAATAAGTGCCTCTTAGCAGCAGACTGAAGTGAAGCTTGGGGACATTCAATGAGAACAGACGTGCAATTCAGTTTCACACTGTACAGCTCCTTCTAGTTAACGTATTTTTTTCACATGGTGCTGCATCAAACTACGCAAAACACTACAGTGGTATCACATAAACATATTTTCTTTGTGTTTCCTGAGGACCTCTTAGTCCTGTAGTCATAATACCTTGCTGTGCTAAAGCAATGGTTATTTTAGCAACTTGATTAATCCATCCTAGGTCAGTAAAGCATGCATGCATTTACGAGTTGACTTCACAAATAGACTATAAAAATGATACAGGGAAGGGGAGAGGTTACTGCCAGAAAGAGAACACCTTTAAATAATAAAAATGAATAAACTCCACAGCAGAACTCCTCAGATGGAATTATAATGTATACTTCCTTTTTGTTCCCTGCTTACTATGTAGTAGAACTTATTTGGCAGTTAAATCATAGTAAGAAGGATGTTCACATACTGAGCTTCCCCTATGTTCTCCTCATTCCCTCCCTAAACACCCACACAAAGAAGACACAGAAATCAACTGAACTGCAAAAAAGCTCAAACAACTCTTCAAATGTTTTCAGTACAATTTTCTGGAAAAAGATCCAGGTACCACAGGAAGTCAATAAAGGGACTTTCCTATTGGTATTTTGTATGGAAGCAAATGATATGAAATCTTCATATAGAAAGATGGCGATCATAATGAAGTTAAATAGCACTGCCTTTCTTTGGTGTTATTCTTCACGTTATGTAAGAGGTTCACCATAGCCTCCCTATGATAATACTCTAATGATAGTAGTATCAAACCTGAAGTGAGAGCATTTGATATAAAGCAATACGATGACTGCCTAATTAGTATCATAAACATCACCTATTCTTCCAATTAAAAATAAGACCAATAGTTCCATTAAAACTTTTGTATTATACTAAAACAGGTTTGAGATACAGAACTGAAGTACAGAAGCGGGGAAATGCCTTGTTTCACTACTTTAAAAAGTATTTTAAAAGCCAGTATAAAATCCTGGAACATCACAGCAAGGCAGCAAAACCAACTTTATTCCAATTCAGTATCACCTCTCAGGACCAGAAAAAGGAGGCAAGGAAAAAGCCAAGGAAATTATTTCCCGAAGCATTTGTGATGTCTGCTAACAGGCAGGAGGCAGGTGACTGTTAGCATCAATAGAAGCAATAAAAAGAGTCTGGAAATTCACTGTGCTCTGTACACCTCCATGGCAAATTACTTTCAGTGGTGCTTTTTTGACTCTTGAAAAATGTTCCAGCAGTTCCAAACATGGAAGTACTTACAAAAACCACTCACAACTTTGCTGGCTGCTCATCAGAGTCTTTCACTGTTGACAGGTGTTTCCTTGATAGCTGTAAGCAATATAGCAAAGTTGATTTGTAGACTAAAAAGAAGATGACGACTTGAAGCATTTCTAGCTGACCTGAACACAAATGTCAGGAAATATGGCAAAAGCTCTTCATCTGGGACAAGTGAGGAGAAAAGCACAGTGGAGGTCACACCTCAGACAACAATGTTCTCATTCTAACCCAAAGATCTGTGGTCCTTTAACACTTTAGGATAGCTGGCTCTCTAATGACAGCTTCTCTTTTCAAAGGTTACAATAGTTTGATGCTAACGACAACAGAAGTTTAATGTCTGTGCTTACAAACTAACTGAATGCCATGGCCCACAAAGTAAGAAACTCCTAGGCCATGGGCTGCAAGCCAGAAGGAAGCATCCCCCATCTGTTTGCTACAGCTGGTGGCTCTTCTCACTTCTCCTGGAGGATGAGACCTTGTCTAACACAGAACTACTGGGGATGAAGAAAGGGTGAGCACAACAAAGCCAGTAGACTGAAAACAGGCAGCTACTGTGCTATCCAAGCAATTATTTCTGCATATTGGCTTTCTGGTTTAGGCAGGTATCTCAAGCTCACGGGAGCTTATTTTCTGCTTTGAAGGTCCTGATGCTCCCAAGCAAAAACTCTAAAAATGTCTGCTAAGTTTTGGTAACTACCACAAATGCTGTGACAATGAAGCAAGAACTGTTCATAGAGACCGTGTCCTCCCCTGCTCGTTTTGAGGGCAATTATAAGTTCATGAGCAACCATTCACATGGGAAGCCCTGCCAGGTTATGCTTGCTTACACACTGTTCATGCAGCAGCAATATGACCAAGTGCAAAAGCTCCCAAGTGAGAAAAAAGAGCTCTTAGATGAAAAGAGAGAAATGTCAACCTGAAGAAACTGGGCTTTTTCTGAGGGGAAAATCCCCATGGAAAGTCTCCCAAATCTCATGTGAGACCACATGCTTTTTAACTATGAACTCAGAAGGCTCATGTAAATTATTTGCACAGAAAAACAAACCCAGATAAACATACATGGAACTGCATTAAAAGAGTACCAGGTGCAAATGAACAAATCAACTATCTTAAAAAACTGAGCTACAGAAATAAAGGCCAACCTTTTTCACTTATTCCAAGCTCCAAACATTCATATTCTGATTTATCAAAGTTCTTAGCATTCTGTAGCACTAAGCACCTACTGAGTCTTTGATTGACCGTATTTAACATAGAGAATTTTTTCTCAAGTTGGGTATTGAGAAAAGAGAACTGGGAGAACACACAACATGGAACCACTCAAAATTGCTAGGATTAACTGATTTATTTGGCATTAGACAAAAATTCTGTAACAAAGGTACTCAGATAGAGAAGCATTCACTTACTTCAACCATATACTTCTTTTGCCTTGCACTTCCTCCCTAACTGATCCTACTCCTTTCTCCAAGGATCACCAGCAGAGACAAGGATTAAGTGAAACACTAAGAAAAACTGCCATATTCAGCAAGGCTTTTAAGCTCATGCTGAACTTCCAAGTATTTAAGCTGTCCCCTTAGTAGTTAAAAAGACATCGAAGAGCTTTAAGAACAGAGATGGGACCCTTATTATCTCTAAAAATAAGTCCTTGTTTAAATGCTTCGCTCAATCAAGGCTTAAACACTATGAAGTATTACTAACAGCTAATCTTTAAAAGAATTCTTGCTGAATCTTACTCTTTTCCCTTACCACAGAAGCATCTCTATGTACCTCACCCTGCCTGATGGCCCATTTTTGGCTCTCCACACTTGGAACTAAAGTCTGTGATAAACAACTTTCACAAAGACACTGCAGAAGGTGCTGCAGAAGTAGGGTGACATGCGGGAATGACAAAACCACAATATCACATGACTGTTATTAATATTTCACCAACGCAGAAGGCCAAAAATAATCAGGAATGAATTTAGGCCAGATTTTTCAAATGAGATGCCTACACTTAGGTTCCCAATTGAGATATGAATGCTGACCTAAGCACTATCCAGTTTTCAGTGATTGGTACTTGCAAAGCTCAGGGTTTCAGAACTTCAACATCATACTGATTATTGAAGTACCTGAATACAGATAATGTAAAAACTTTAGGCTACACAAACTTGCTTTAAAATTTTGTTGATGAGATAATTAAAATTAGTCACTACTTTATTCCAGTGAAATGACCAACGGAAGTTCTCAAAACCATGTTCTCTTTTATAGCAGTACACAGCCTGAAACCAAATTTCGGTAGCTAGAAAGCTACTTTCAGACATATTCTCTACAGCTGGTTTTCAGCATGAAAACAAGAAAAAAGTACTGACATTCTTTGTTGTACACAATTTTGAATCATTTTTTCCTCTCTCAATTGAGGTTTTTTGGGAATATGATTGTAAATCATTCAGGCAAAGAAAACATTTCCATAGATGGCCAAATCACCCCACAGCTGAAATGCATCCACACAAAACCTAAAAATAAAGCAGAATTATGCATCCAACTAACGTAAGTGTTATCTGTTACAAAGAGCAAAAAGAATGTAGCTCACAGTGAACACAAACCATATCATGCTGAAAAGGGAGACCACACCATCCTACATGCTACCAACCAATAACATAAGACCAACAATTACAAATAAAGGAAATGATTATGCAAAAGCCACCAAGACACAGGTCCATGCAGGACTTGACTATAACTGGTCACTGCCATATGCTGTTGATGCAAAAGATTAGCAGAGAAACAATTTGAGAGCTATGTGCTGGAAGCATAAGCCCTCTCTCCCACATACTACCAAGATCCTATCTTTCATACTCCTGGAAGGGGGTCTGCACACAGGGCAGAACCATAGAAGAGGTTCCAAGAAACAAAATGAACAGTTTCTCAAAATAATTAATTGAACAATCAGAAGTCAGAGAAGTACTTTTTATGGAAGAGAAAAACTCTTCTCAATAGGGCAATACCAAAAATCACCCACCGACAATCATCAATGTCTGATACAGTAGCAGGATCATTCTGTAATCAGATGAAATTTCAGCAGATTAAAAGGGTATACAGAGGTGAGAACATTTCCCCCTTAAAAACAGTATTTATGTAGCTACTCTATGCATGTTCTTAAATATTTTTCTACACATTTATCTATATATCAAAAATCCCCAACCTATTACTTCACCTTAGGAAAGAAAGCATTTTTCCCCTTCATACACAAATGCACATCTCTCTACATAAAAACAGCTTCCAATGGAGCTAAGAGGCAAAATTCTCTCCCTCCTACAATTTTCTTTTTCACCCCCAAATGTCATATTATACATAATACCAACTTACACATATGTATAGAGGACTAAATGACTTCATATACTGTTGTATCAGAAGACACCTGGAATGTTTGTGATATTCCTAATAAATTGCCAATTTTATGATGGCCCACGTACTTGAGCATTTGCTTCACTTCCATCTGCCAAAAAATGTGACATGATGAGTGTTCGGTGCCTAGCATTATTTCTTGATTCTTATTTGTAAGTGGAATTACTAAACATTTTATTAGGAGAAGGAGAAAAAGTACTTTAAAACATAACCTATGGAGAGAAGCAACTTCTACAGAGTTTTTCACCACATGCGTTTTCTCTTACACAAAGCCATACACGGTATATCACAAACTGACAAAGCTCACTGCACACCTATGGACAATACCTACATCAGCATAGTACAGGAATACAAACAAGGTATGAGGACTACAAAGTATTAATACAAATTAGTAAGAATGTTGTGAAATTAAAGAAATTGCTCTTGAAATATAACTTTCTAAATAAATGTAAAAACCATCACACTGTCTTGAAAGAATCAGAATTTTTGACTTTGGTTTTCAAAATGTTAGGAGTAAAAATAAGGTAAAACATCAAGGAATGGGACAGCATTAAAGGTCTGTCTTTTTCTTTTTAAACAAGGGAGCAAACCACCTATACAATGTCATGATATGAAAGTTAAAGAGAGATTAAAAATCATTAGTGAAAATATTAATCCATGGAACCTAATTGCAGATTTCTACCAAAATAAATAATTTAAAAACTCCAAAAGGACTGGGAGTCTAAAACATCAAGAAGCATAAAAATCCCTCCACTTCAGGGGAAGATAGCAAGGTTGAGCCAAAAGAAGTGATATTGTGATAGGGAGCAGTTTATTTATGAGTGCTTTTGCAGGGAAGGAACATTCCTCAATTACAACTAGTAATTAGGCTGCTATGTGATTAGTGTGGCAGTTTCTAGGTTTCTATCACATACCATTCTGCCTTATATTATTAATGTTACTTTGGTTAAAAACAATAGTAGTATGTGCTTTAACCTTGTACTCTGGCTAGCTGCCTGTTGGACTTAACTTTCAGAGTGCAGGATATTCAGCACTGTGTGAAAGGCCATAAATAGTTTAAAAGTCACTCAAAACTACCAAAAGATATCCACAGCTCAGGTACAAATGAAAGCAGAGGAACTCATGCACACAGCACACCCTTGGCAGCCAGCAAAGTTCAGACCTCCCCCACCAACAAAACCCAACAAACAAACAAAAAAAACCCAACCCCAAACCACGATATTTTACTTAGGATCTCAGTAAGAAGTAAGCGTGTGCCAAAAGGCTTGCTCTGCAGAGGGTACCATCACAAGACCAAAGCACAGGACTGCTCACCTTATTCCTTGACCCTATGTCCCCTGGGTTTTAATTTGTTTTTCTAGTTTTGGCTGGTGCATGGGCATAAATATTTAAGGAGACTGAAATTCCGTGGTCGATAGAGATATTCAGGGACATGGGGGCAAGTACTGGTGGACTGATGGATCTTTGGGATTACTGAACTTTCTATACATTAATCTTATGCACTGACAGAAGGAACCATAAAGTGTTTCTATTTAGAGATTATTTAACTCAAAACCCAAAAGTACACATTGACCAAAATATTAGCTCCAGTGGTTGTAAGTGGTTGAGCAAAACTCCTGTTCTTACTGTACAGTCTTAAAATGGTTTTAAGAATCCCTATCTTTTCACTCATTATTTCCATGTTCTTTAACCTGTTCCCATAATTTCCATATGGCTTTTTCAGCACAGTTTCACATCACAGGTTTCGTGAATTACAAGCATTTTGCCCTCCAGAATGACTTTTCCAAATCAAACCATGAAGAGATACCTGCCTAAACCAAGATCCTATTATACTACAATATACATTGTTGAACTTAAAAGCTCAGTTAGGAATCATCAGAAATTACCACCTTGATTTTTCAAGAGCACTTTTCAGGATATGGAATTAGTAAGGACTCCATGTTTCAATAGACTGGTTATTAGTTCTGTAGATCTAACCTCTGCTGTGCTGCTGTGAAGTGTTCTGGATGAGTTAATTTTGATTGGTTATCCTGTTCCCAGGTAAGGCAACCAGAAACTGTATTTCCCTGTCTGTAACATGCAAACAACACTTACTTTGATCTGCCTTTAGGAAGTGGGAATTACTTACATCTGTCAAACTAATTGAACACTCGAAGCCTTATAAATAAACTTGCTATTAGAACTTGTGAAGAATTCACCTTTGCGGAAAATGGTATGGAATAATAAAACCATTAGCTAAACAGAACAGATTTCATGTACTGGAAGGAGACAGTATCACCACAAAGCATATGGTTAAGAATCGATGCAATAAGATCAGACTGAAGTTCACTGAGTTACACAGTGATCTCATTTATCTTTGGTTTTGGAAGGCAGGGTTAGGTAGGCTATATTTTCACATTAACATCTGCAGCGCATTCCAAAATCCTGGCATGCCTAATGACATGTAAGTTCCAGGTCCTGTGATTTATCCTCCTCCAGTACACATAAATTAGTGTGTGTAGATGGAATCCTTTCACTTCAAGTAAAGTATACAATGTAAAATAATTTTAGCTGACAGATTTTTTTCTTCACCTGTTTTTTGAAATTAATTTACAAGTCATTATGATTTTATTCAACATTAAACCCATATATATCCATAGACGTTCTCCACTTATCTGTTTGATAGAAATTAAGACAGGAAAAAGCTGAATAGGTACTGTAGTGCATTTGCTTATTACATCTCTATGTTCAACACACAACCTATACCTTTTATAAATACCAAATGAGAATAGAATGAGTGCATGTATAGATCGCGGGTTTGATCACAAAGCACACAGGCTTTACTGAAGCTCATTTATGTGCTTTCATTCCTCAGTTCCTTCTATTCTTGGGTAGAAGGTGATCTGACCTTGCCTTCCAACTGGCCAGCACTGTTCAAGTTTTCTGGTCAAATAATTTTACTTTGAATAGTTGAAAACTAATAGTTCAATAGTTGAAACTTTGAATAGTTGAAACTATAGCTGAAACTATTCATAAGTATCCATAACGTGCAATAACTTTTGTTTAATTATATTCTTAATACAATGGGTTTAATATTCAAACTGGAAACAATAGAAGTTTGAAAAAACACATTTGTCAAAAACTGAACTTTACCATGGTGTTGCATGGAATCCAGGGAAATAAGAGACAGCGTATTATTCCACCATATTTCCCAGCAGAGTTAAACATCAAAATACCTTCCCCTGCAGTTTATACAAAGGCCAGACACAGAGGCAAATGCACAAAGTATGACATTAGCCATACTGGAGCTATTAATGGAATAAATGCAGCAGTCAAAGACCCTCTGAAGATAAAAGCATCACTCTCTCTCTCCCGTCTCTGGAACTTCGCCCAAATCACAGTCATATTTTTGTATTTGTCAGCCATTTTTTTCCCCCGCTGTAATCAAAGGGTTTCCTTCATAATAGTAAATAAAAATTAAATGTTCCTTCTGTGCTTCAAAGCAAAATGGTTTCAATAATGATGTACAGTGTGCATGTTTCTAAGGAGAAATTTGCTGCTTCAATTTCAATTTAAAAATTTGTATTGCTTCAGGCTTAAAACACTGGGACATGTAACCATGCAGAAACTGATTTCTTACAAGTGAATTGGTTGCTTTTTTACTATCTATCTCTATGTTTGAGAGGGGTTATATTTACTAATTAATACACACAGAAAGAGCTTTTATGATGTAAACATATGTGGAAAAAACCAAAGTCTTGCACAGTCGACTGTAAAATAATGTTAAAAACTTCAACTTAGAATGTTAACTAGACTTGGCCTTAAAATCCTTTCTTCAGGAAAAGTAACTGAGCTATAAAGGACAGTGATGTCAATCATTGATTTGACAGACTGACAGTTGTAGCAGTTACGAGAATTTCTGGTCTTAAAGACAATTCACAGTTTCTGTACAAATCTCAGCTATTATTGTTTGAACTTGAACCAAACTTCAAGCAAGGTATCTGGTCTAGTTTTAAAAATTGCAGCAGCTTTAACACAGGAACAAGTCACTTTGGAAACAAGAGCATCATGCCAACAATTTGTGCATTTACCCTGGCCCTTGACAAACTCAAGATAGTTTACATCCTCCAAGAACTAAGATCATTCAAATTACTTTGTGTTTGCTGAAGGCTAAGTGGGCACAGACAAAGACTATGAATGAGCTGACATGTAGCAAGTTCATTTTCCATTGCAACTGTGTTTTCTTGATGACAATACAGTCAGTTCTCAATGTTTTATTTGATTAAGAGACATAGTTTCTTATCTTAATGGCAAGGGATTTTGATGTATCTCAAATCAGATACTCTTAATACTTTACTCCAAAAAGCTGGCTCAAGATCTGTTAGAAATGGGGACAAAAAACACTAGAAAGTATTTGGACTATGAAGACAATGCTTTCTTTAGCTGAATTAGGAATGGCAGTTACAATCTTTGGTATTCAAAGTAAGCCTTGCTGTCATCAATGCCCAAGGAAGTCTGCTGTCTTAAGGCAAAGCTGAAGCATCAGAGAGACGGCAGAAATGCCAGTCTTACAAACATCATCTCACTTTGTCTGTGCCTTGTTTCATCTTACCATGACTGCACATCAAGTGAAATAATATGCTTAAGTGGTATTCTTCATTTTCTAACTAACCTCTCTGTTAAAAGAAAAATAAAAATAAAAAAAAAAAGTGTTGCTGGCATATAGTAGACCTTCAAATCTCTTATGGATTCTTTTTCCACATACTGCAAGAGTGAGCTATTTTCCGTCCTCCCACTCTCACCCAGAAGCAACGTCTGCTTGTCACTTAGATAGCTGCTCATGAGAGATATAAGTAGTAACAAGTTGTTGATTTCAATATTTAATTTATTGCCAAGAGTAGAAGCAATAAGCAAAATTCTATTTGACTATGAGCAGTCAGCAGATCAAATAACACCACAAACAAGCCTGTACCCTTTAAGTGTAACTTAACCACACCTTACAGCTCTTCTGCTTTATACCACAAGACTTTACATAATGAATGTCTAATGAAGCTGCAATTTCTCTACACTGGATACCTACATCACATGACATAATACAGTTGAACTGTTTCTTGCTTGCCACATGTACAATTCTTTTTATTATTAGCAAATTTGGAGTATAGCTGGTGACACACTGGGACTGAAGCTATTCAAGTCGGCACACAAGCATGCTTTTCTCTAGCACACACCATTTTGGGGGTCTGCTGTCTGATACTTAGCTAAAAGATGAAAGAACCTTCCAGGCCTCAGAAGACTTGCAGAACATATCTAGGTGGGTGGATACAGGACTTGGAGGACACATACTAAGATCTTAAGCTGGGTCTATTTACAACTATAAGTTAATAACTTCTTTATAATTTCTTTGAAAGTCCTAAGTGTGTCTCAGATCTAACATAGCTAAAGATTACATTTTTAAACTGTTAGTTTTTCCCTGTTTTCCTAGTTTTATCAGGTAATACATGTGAATTTTGATCTATGTGAACTTCTGTGGCATTTATTTGAATGCTTCTATGCTTCTTGCTAGGTGTGTACTTCAATACTAATTATACATCTTAATAATAGGCATGAATGTCCTGAGCTGAGGTTCTGTTCAATCACAGTGCTCTCTGCAGTTCACAATTCATTAAATAAAAACTGTTTTTAGAGCTAACTGAACTAAAGCTAAGATCTTTAATTTTATTTGCAAAATAAATACATGATAAACCACAGATATGAGCAAATACGTATTTTTTCAATATGTTTTCAATCTGTGGAAACTTTTTGCAGATCCAGTATGAGGGCAGATTCAGTATCGCTAATGGCATACAACTCTCAGTGTGGTTGTAGGAAAAAAACCCCAAGGTCCACAAAATCTCTACAACCTCTTCTAATTCCAGCAATACACTCAGTAAGATAAAAATAAGGGCAATGAGAAAACTGAACTGCAATATTCATGGAACTTAGCCAGCTGCTGATCTCCTTTAAATGGAGATCTTTTGTTCAAGCTCCCATGTTGCTCACTGCTAGAATGCAGAGAGCCTGGAGAAGTTAAAGCCTTCAGGTGTTCCACAGGCCAAAGTCAGTATTTTAAATACCACTCCAAGAACACCAACTTGCGTTATTAACTTACAATGTTATCAGGAATCTCAGGATATTTGTTGATTTTTTTCCACACACACACACAGTTTCCAGAGTCATGCAATGACATGAAGAACTCACCTGTTGTATTAAATGAAAGGGGTTGTTGGAGATAGAGCCACTTAAATAAGTGGGCTACCATGCTGCTTAACAGCTCTGGGTTATGAAGGTGGGTTAAAATGCCGTTCAGTACAATGTGTGTTGCAAATATCTGATCACAAGCAGACAAAAGAAGTCTGCACTAAACAGTGCTCTACTCTCAGTCTCCTACAAAAATACAGATGGAAAAATGTTTTTTGGCCATTGATGCTACTTGATCATTGCCAAAAGCTAGGAAACTAGCAGGATTCATCGCTCATGAATACTTCACCAAATTTTCTGGTAGTTTTCCTTAAACTAGAACCAGTATTTTCTTTCTTTTCTTTTGACTGAGCTTCTGCCAGCCGACTTACTTTTGTGCATCAACCCGTCCTCCAACATACAGTGACAGACTGCTCAGACCATCTTAAAAGCAAAATGCTCATGTTGATAGGATTATGACAGCAACAAGCCTGTAGCTCTCTATTTCTTTTGGATTTTGATGCCAGGAGAGTTCCCCTAAGACAAAAGAACCCCTAAGACGAAAGAACTTCTTCAAAGTCCCTGGGGGAATGTCATGCAGGAAAGGAACATTTGAAATCAGATTTGTCCACTGAATCAACAGTACTAAAAGCCTATTTGAACGCTGTAACACATGAAGTACAGCACAGCCAAGTAACTTTACTTTATAAATCATATCGTTTTCATTTCCTGAATTCATAACCACAGTGATGCAATAATGGAAACTTTTGTATGTTTATAAGTTAGATGACCCACAATCATTCCCTACAGTAAGCACTAGTAATTTCTGACTATTAAAATAATTGTTATATTCTATTGCTATGGTTTGCTTAACACTGTAAGCCAGTTTTCTATTTAACAAACCGTATTACATTGGCAACAAGATTTCTTACCTTAGCCAATGGTATTGGATGTGATTAATTTTTAACATTCTTTTTGGAATTCAAAATAAACATCCACTCAATTTTCTTTGTTTGCCATCTCAACATCCTAAGCAGGCTGGCCTTCTCACAAATTTGTGCTGGTTGTCCCTAATTAACTTTTTTCTTTTTAAAATGTTTGAATTACATCCAGTTAGATTCTTTCCCTTTAGTCTCCCTTTCATCTAACATTAATCCCCAATTGTTATATTTCATTTAAATGACAATCCCATATTATATTTTAAATTAAACTTTCAATTAAAACAGACTGTTCAGACTTAGAACAAAGGTAATTGATGTGGCAAATAATTATGGGAAAAATTAAGATATCCTTTACAAAACTCTACATACAAAGTACTGTATGATAGGATCAGATCTCAAGACACTGCACATCTGATCAGGAAAGCTAGTAAGCAAGGTTCTAGAATATTTACAGGGATTGCTTTAGGATATTACTTTGTAATCCCTTGTTTCTTAAATTACTCTCATCTCAGTATTCTTGTGCTGGTTAGAGGCAGTTAATTTCTGCTCTCAGCTTCTGCCATGAATGTCTCTCATGTAGTTAGCAAAACTGCTGAAAAGATACCTTGCTGATTTTCTCAAAGAGAGTTCCTCTGAACAAAACCAAACCTTTGCTTTTGTAGAATAATACATGAAGTAGCTGTGCAAGGTTGGATTCTACTCTGTACACTGCAAACTAATATTCAGGCCTCTGCTTCACACCTTCAACGTAGTAGCTGCTTTCCAGAAACTTAAGAAGGGTAGTCTGCCATCTTTCAGATAGCAGATCAGACTAGATGTGCCATTTAAGCAAAATAACCACAGAATAGCTTGCTGGAAGTAACATCCACGCTATAAGGCTCAACAGCTGAGATGCAATGAAGAAATTCTGTCTATACAATCTGCTTCATCCATTTCATTTCATAATTAACTTTAATCTTTGCATCCTATGTCTCATACTTAATTTGTTTAATTGGCTGAAGTCTAGAATGGCCTCCAGCTGTCTAGACCATTGAACTAAGAATGCAATTTTGCACTAGCTCAAAGTACACTGCCCCAGTTTTTGCTCCCAGTGATTTATGTGAGCAGTTATTCACACTGCTTTCTAGTTTGTCTTTGTAAGGTACTTCCTGTTCTACTTGTTTTAATTGCCTAACTTTTATTCTATCCAAGCATTACCTGGCTACCAGTGTATTTACCATAAATATACATCTGTTTTGCAAACAATTAAGGTTTTTCTTGGTGTAGGTCTTCCCCATTCTGTTCTTTTATTCACTTACAAGGTATATTTTATATCTTTCCATGATATTAATTACATTATTGTGTACATTTGCTGCAGTACAATGATATATCTACATCTTTCTTTCTCTTCTCTTTCCTTATTATGGGTGCATGACCCCATGGTATAAGAGTAGAAAATTTCTGCATGTTCATTTTAGCTTTCCTAAGCACAGTCTCTGCTGGAAACTTCACAACATTCTGAGTTCATTTTCTAGAGTCAGTTCTCTGTAGCACTTAGGTAAATAATAATTTAACCTATATGTCCAAGAACCTGGTGATTTTGTAACACTCACAGTCATAGATTTTGATTTCCACAACCAAAATACAACTTATCATAGCTCTTAAATAGTTTCATGCATTTTTCTCTTTCCAACATACAAGATATACTTGGGCTGTGTACCTTGTGGCTTGGGGTATATAAGCCAACATTCTCACGGCTTCATTTCACAATTTACATCAACCAATAGTTACTTTGAAATGCCAATCCCTGAACACTTAAAAAAGGTTCTGTGATAAGGATCTAAGGCAAATTAGTTGTCTCCCTCTCTCTCTTTCCAGCAGAAAAGAGACTTGATGCACTAAGAGACTTTATCTGTCTGACTATCCCCCTAGTAATTTGGCAGAGATGTGTCTCCAATGTATTCAACCTCCAAGTTTCATGAAAATGAACAAGGACTGTGTAGAGGACTGTAATTCCATTAATGGACCCACACTCTAAAAGAATGCAGCCGAGATCCAAACCTCATTAGAAACTGGAGAATCCATGGAGGGATGTAACAGCGTACACACTTTAACTATGGAAAAGCCTCAGATAATCCTCACATCAACTGTTATTCTCAAGTCTATTAGAAATCTGTACCTTAAGGAACATTTCCATCCAGGGTTTTTCTCATCTTTTTATTTTTAATATAGCATCTGCAGATTGCTCATCTCCCTTCTTGTTTCCAACTTTTTTGTATGCTTATCTATATTGTTTAATAATTTGAGAGTTTATTTTATTGGATTAGTATATCCATGAAGCAAGTCACCCTTCTGTATGTGTCTCCCTCTGTTATTAAGCAGTAGGACCTCAATGAAGTTTTTAATAAGTTTTCCTTCTGCTTGTTTTTTTCCTTTTGATGATATTTGCCAGATGTCTTTACATACATTTTTCCCCAACTCCCCACAAGTTAGTTCTGTTTTATCTACATTTTCATACTTCACAATTATTTTTACCAGATTTAAAATCTATCTTAAATGTCCCAGAAAGCCCATCATTTTTTCTTCCAGATTATTCTTTCTATCTGATCCTTCCCACTCTTCCGTTATCTCCATATATTGTCAACATCTTTTGGACAGCCTGTAAAGGGATTACTCACTTTCATGACATTGTTATTTCTACTTACTTAAAAGTACAAGCTTACCACATGTTAATTGTGCAATCCTCCCCCTTCAGTTTTAGTCATCTCTTTCTTCTTTCTTGGGCCTCTGCATAGTTATTTCCTCTTTACATTCTGCATGTTCTCCTGAATGATTTTTTCAGCTAAAAATTTCAGACATTACCAGTAAATAAAACTATCAAGACATGCCTCACGTCTGTTCAGGAAAAAGAAGTTCAACCTTAGTCCAATACTGTACCCAGATATAAATTATTCTCGTGAGGTGAACAGGGTGGGAGACTATTTTTAAAAGAAATAGTGACTGCAATCATCCTAGCCCCAGTAATGAAGACAAAGTAGACTCTAAGTAGAGCTCTAAATAAGATCAACTAAAATGTATAAGAAAACCTATTTAATTTATACTTGATCACTAATAACATCTGAGCATCTGTAGGAAAATTTCCAGAAGTTTACCACTTACTTTCAGAGTGCCTTTTTGCATCATCAGTTAAAAAAATAAGCAAATAATAATAATAAAAAAACCAAAGTACCTCCAACTGACACAAAGACAACAGAGGAAAAAGTGGTGGCATCCAAAAATCAAAGTCTCTTCCTGTGTATACAATCATCATGCTTGTTCAGATTTTAGAAAGTAATGGAAAAGATAATAGTTCAGAATTGTGCGTATTCGCAGGAGCTGCAGGGTACTACATACCTACATTTTTTTGACAATCAATGGGTATTTTCCAGTTTAACAACATGGCAATTACTTTAGACCTTTAGACTTAAGCTACTACACACTTGGACTGACACACTCGTTTCGTTTAGAGTACTCATCTCTCTCTCTGCTGAAGCCAGTTTCTATTCAAAGCAACAGTATAAACCAGAAAACAGTTTCCAAATATCAGATTGGAAAAAAAATGATCTGCAGTAATTATTAGTAAAATTACTTTAGTGCAGCTCAAGATAATTAATTGCTATCAGTTTGGTTGTTTTTGAAGAGCTGAAAGTCCCTTGAAAAACAGTGTGATGCATTTATTACGAACAGAAAGAACATAATCATCGCTCTCTAGCCTTTACAAAGTACTGTTTTGCCAAGTCTCTTTCTATGGCTCTACAGTGGACATGAAAAGTGGAGAATAACCCATCCTCTGGTAATATCATATCTTGACTAAAAAATATGCATGTCATAATAATTTGAAGTGGTGGGTGTACATTTTTTTCTGCAGACAGATAATGCCTATGGACATCATGTGAAGCTGGCATTTAGATCTAAATCCCAAATTCTATGACATATGTTTTTATTTTGAGTTTTTCCCCCTCCCTGATTCAAAGCACTGGCAACAGAAATTGCATCAACAGATTTTTGGCATAGCCATGACAGATCCCACATTACAATGAAAAAAAAAAAGTCCCGCAAAAACTGCGTGTGACATTTTCTCTTTGAGACCAGTGGAAGTCCAGTGTACCAAAACATAACACGTCAGGCTTTTGATATCACTGAGCTGAACACGGAAAAACCCCAAAGTGTTGATACGCTGACTAAGACTACAGTCCATGGATTTAAAGTTCAGAGGGATCATTAGATCATCTGATGTGACAATCTTCATAATGAGGCATTTCAGGTGGCATTTCATGTAATGGCTACAATGAGTCGTAACTGGTAAGTCATGGACCCCATTCACTGAGGGTTCAAAAAACTGCTGCTGAAGATAAATGCAACATTCCTGTTTCTCTGAGATACAATTAGATACTATCCAGAAGTAAGCATTAGCCATGGCTGGAAGAGGAACTGCAGAGAGGATGGAAGCGAAGTAATTTAACATGCTTTTGTTAACGTTAGCATCTCAAGTCAACTTACAGTACAAACACACATAAAGCCATATTTTAGGTTGCCATGGTAACAAGCACCAGATTAGGAAATTTTCACCAGATTTAGTTTTTTGTTTGAAAGAAAAAAAAAAGTCATGACTGTCACTGATGTATTCTCTACATCACATAAGCAGAAAGCCAGCTCAGAAAAGACAATTGAAGTATGGGCTGTGTACATAAATAACCTGTACCTTTATCCCGACGTACTTAGCCCAGTCCGTAAAAAGGAGTTATTTAGTTTCAGAAACAAACTGCTATTGAATTACAAGCGTAGAAAAGGAAGAGATGAGCATGTGGAGGCCTCTTTCAGTGCATCCACATCAATTAGAAAACCTTCTTAGAGCTGCAGGGAAAAGAGACTTCTAGAAAAGGCATATCCGACGCAAGTGTTCTAAACGTGGATGGCTCCTTCCTTTAGCTGAAACGATTGGTTTGATCATTAACAAACTGCTGACTGTAAACGTCTCACTAGAAGGAAAAAAAACTAAAGGAGCTAATGTCCTCCGAGCTAATGTCCTCTTAGCTAAAGGAGCTAAGGCCAGTGTCCTCTGCTGAGCATACAATTTCTTCACTGCCATGTTTCTCAAGGCTGGCGTGGCATTTTAGCTCATCTGATCATATAATCACCCCAGAAGCCAAATATGAGGTATGCTTCCAAGGTCACACCACTAAAACCAGAAAGATTTGAAGAACGGTATTTGTCACACCATCCCAGCTTACAGATTTCCAACATCAAGAGAAAAACCAGTCATCCTGGTGAAGTTTTAGCTTGCTTAGAATATCACAAAATAAATTCTTAAGCCTTTCTAACACTCTTGAGATCATTTTGAAAACTTCTCTGATCAGTAAGCATGTTTGCACTGTGCCAGTCAATCTCCATAGAATCTAAAACCATTCAGAAACTTTTCTTTCTGAAAAAATAACCAGAACAAAAGTCCCTCATTTACCTTTCTTGCCTTTTTAACTCACATCACGCAACTCAAAATTCTGGGAACATCCCGTTTCCCAATCAGGATTGAAAATAGCAATGTTGATACTCATACTGCATTTTAGCATCAAGTTTTAAGCTTGGAGCTTTTCAAAGTGATTTAATAACACTTCTGTCAGTTGTCCAGCCCGGAAATCTTCATGTCTCAGTCAGTTCTGGACATGTTTTTGTCATCTTTCATAAAGTTTAAAAGGGAAGCACTACCATAACAAGGACAGATAAAAGAAATAAAAGTTGCAAAAGACACACAGGTTGTCTGGAGGACAGGTAATCATATTTACAAATAACAACGATAATTAGATTTTAAGAGTGCTGACTAACACAGAGTTAGATACCTCTCATTTATTTGCATGGTTCAGTGCTACTTTACATCTAGTAAGAGTAAGAAACTTAAGTAAGCGCACAGACAAGTTAAGTAGATACACAAATGAATATCCACACTATGGCAAGATCAGCTCAGGGGTGTAAGAAGTAAGTGATCAAACATAACTATGTTTTCAGCATGCCTAATGAAGTGTCTATCATGATAAAAGGATACAAAGAAACCCCTTACCTCGATAAAATGAATCCTGCAAAATGATAATTAGCAATAAAAAAACCTCTTCTGAGCAACTATACACTTAAGGCAAAAGGACAAGACTGAAAATTCACTTTCAGTACTACATCATTAAACCTTTAAAAAAACCCCAGTAATTATGCAATATAAGCAATACTTGTACCAGTTGTACCTGAAACTATTTTCCTGATGTAAAAAGTAATTCTAGAAATAGCTGAGTGGCTCCTTCTTCCTACACCATGTTCTTTAGATCAGATTTACTCCTTTTGAAATCATGAGCTCAAACTCCAAGAATTCGTTTTCTATTTTCTGTCATGAAATACTAGCTCACTGAAGCTAAAACTACAATCTGAGCATTACTATCAAAAGAACTGGGATAACTTAAATTCAAAAAGGTAGAAGAGAAGACTTGAAGTTCAAGGTACCAGGAATTCAGACTCAGGTTGGAAATTGACAGCTTGTGTACTATCCTTTCTTGCTGTCAATTTGCCAGAGAACTTGCACCTAAGATTCTTTGTAAACTGTCTCGAGTGACTGACCTTTGGTAGCGCAAATGCCAAGATGCAAACCAGGTTAGTGTTGATACTGCAGACTTAACAGGAAAAGCAACTGAAATAAAAATATGTATTTTATTACAGGGGCAAGCAGATGCAACACTGAGTACATACAAGAAATAGATCTGTTGAGAAAGGGTGACATTTTTACATAGTGACTTTTCAAAGCACAACTACATTTTAAGGGCTTTTGCATATGTTTTACCTAGAGACCTCTGTGATGAAGTGCCAATATCAACTTCCCTTTCTCTTTAGTTGCCAGTTTTATTTGATTTCTCTCTTCAGATATGTGCCAACCAGTTTCAACTTGTTTAACAACATTTTTTTTAAATCAGCTGCCTTGCTGGAATGTTGAATTGATGCATGTGTGGGTGTGTTTATAATACATGCAAAAAATACATTAAAGCAATATAAAGGCTCTGGATTAAGCCCATAAAAGCAAAGAAATTAAGCATTAAGGCAAAATACTGGAGCAGACACCTCTTTACATATCATAATACCTTACACAAACAACCACCTAACTTGCATAGAAAGTGTTAAGTGGAAGTGCACTTTTCATTTAATACAGCTGTGGTTTATATGGTTGAACTGCAAAACTAATGGAATACCATAAGCCTCATTATTCTTTAATGGAAGAAGTTGTATTTGAAAACTACTTCATCCACAAAAAATCTTAATATGTACTAAAATTATGCAATATATTTAATGATTATGTATGTTTTATTGTGTTCTAAAGTGAAGTTTTTTCCAGCCAAATTATTTAATAAGATGTTGATGACATGAGCATAATCAAGCAAAACAATAAGACCAGGATGCTAGATTTGGATATACTATTAAAGGAACCAAAGCTGCATCCTGATATGGAGAAGCATTAATGTTTCCTAGTGAAGTCAGCTTCAGGCACAAAAGCTTGTCTGCTTCAGGCCCAGAACTCCAAGTTTTTATAAATAGCTATTAGAAATCTTTTATGAAATTTTAGTTGTGTGATCTGACCTTTATGTTACATTGTGATTAAAAAAACTATTGACAAGAGGAGATCCTGACATAAACCTAGCAATAGAGATACCATCTGACAACAGCACACACCTCCAGCTATCACTAGTGATCACGCTAACTGTAAACCCTAGTACTTATGATACACACCAATTTGTAGCTCCCACAGGGACAAACCATGGAGTCTGACAAAACATTTAACAACAAATACAAAGGTTCCTTCTGAAAGCTTTTCGTGCTTAATTGGATTTATTTTTTTTAACCAATAAAACACCGAATTCTTCTTGTTGTTCCCAGGAGAGAGAGAGTTAATGAGAAGTTCTGGGGAAAACTTGTGAGATTTTATAGCTCTAACAGTCACTTCAGGATAACTGGATGAGCAGCATCACTTTGATAAAGAGCAGCTATTTTGGGTAAGTCCTATCTTGTGTTTGGGTGTGACTTCTAGTCTGCTAGCACAGTAACAAGCTGGTTTGCAAAAAAAGTGGAAATACACTGAGGGTTCCCCCCGCCCCCTCATATAAGGAAAACTGTTCAGGAAAAACCTTGTTCTTCTGTTCCTGGTCTCTTTGTGCCACAGCTCTGCCATCTGAGTATTTTCACTACCTCTGAAGCATGGTCAGACGCTGTGATCTCCTCTAACGCCTCTGATTTCTGCACTTTTCCCCAATACATCTGCAGCAGCTGTCTGAAATAATCAATGCAAATTTTTAGTTGCTTTAAGCGAATTGTCCTAGTTTTCACAGGAAAAGTGGACAAAAAAGCCACCCACAGCACCTGCCTAGTCTTAATTTTTGGACAGTCACCACTGATTTCACCTGCCTGAACCATCTAATGATCGTCTAAGGGCTGGGAGAGCAGGAGGGTCCTGCTTTTTTTAATCATTGCTTGATTTTTCCATTATGTTAAAGGAATTAATCTATTTAAATTAAACTCTTTTGCTAAGCAGAAGGTATCTTGCATCAAAGACATTTTAGGAGTCCTCCAACTCAGTAATTTTGCTTGCCTCTGCCTGTCTCTCTAGAAGAGTGAATTTGAGGGGAAATAAATGATGTTTAAGCTTGTCCAAGCCTGATTGAAGACACATGGACAAAAGAAAATGGTAGTCTGTGGAGTTAGGGTTGGTTTCTTTTTTTTCACTTTTCTCTTTTTGGCATTGTTTGCCTTTTCCTGTCAGTCACTCAACAGTGGATCCAAAAAGTAGTAACTTGAGATTTTACTCATACACTGCTTCAGCAGAAGTTCCTGCCACATGGAGTTCATAGGAAGGTCTCAAGGGATGTAAACCAACTAGTAGTTGGCCCAGATTGGCCCTTCGTGTTTACATACCTTCCTTTCTGTAAAAAATAGAAAGTTCCCTCAAACAGCCCTTAGTGATTGCAGACGCTGACCTAGCAAGTTGAAAAGATAACGTGCCAACAAATGAAGTGTTAGTCATAAAAAGTTGTCTATGCTCATCTGTTAGAGCAGTAATGCTCTATGGGCTGTTATTTTTAAACACCTGAATACTCAAAAAGACATATCATAGCTTAAAAATAAGAGGAATTCCTGCAATGTTATACACCCATTCAGATTCCATGTATTCTTTGATATTGCTTGTCTTTACTGATCAGGGTTGATCTTTCACGGGTCTGTTGATATGCATGTGGCAAACTCTGGCAGAATTTGATGAGTGTGGCTACCTAGTTCTCTGCTTTGGCATGGTAGATCTTGTCCCACCTGCAGAAACAACTACCCCATCAGGCACTCATCCATCAGCATGGTCCCAAAGAGGGATTTGCAGGTGCTCATAAACCACCAAACACTAGACCCCCAAGTTCAGCTTTTTGCCCTGACGGTAGCTGACTCTTGCCCCAGCTTTTGCCTGATATTTGAAATTTTCATGCCAATTTGACCACTTGAATCTGTTACTTGAGCACAATTCTTTCTGCATCTTTCCAGTGTGCAAAGGCACATACCCATCTGACTTAAAGTACCCAAAGCAATTTGTCATCAGATTATAACTTAATTTAAATCAATTGCAAAGCTTCACAGAGAAATTCACCCTCTTCTAATAAAGACATCAGACTTGACTTACACTAAAACGGTTTTAGTTCAGTCAGACATACTGCCATAGGTATTAGAGGATAACACTGCCCTTTCACAAAGCAATACTCCTTTACGTTAGGTTATTGTGATTTGATAAAGAATATTTCACCATCCCAATTTAAGACTTAGTCCTCTGATAATGATGCTTTTTTGAGCAGCAATGTGATCACTCACCATTTCTAAGAGTAATTGATGTCATGCTCAATCTCTGTGCTGCTGAAATACAGTCACACAGAGCTTCAAAAGAGTTTCTCCCAATATCAATATCTAATCCTCATCCAAATCAATACTTATGACTACTACACTAACACTACTGTATAGAGGCTATATCTATGACAGAAAAAAGATAACCCAGATACTAGAATTAAAAAGCACGTCTGATATAACAGGGAGGAAGTCTAATATACATTTCACTTATGTTGGAGTTATCAATATGTGAAGATGTTCATCAAAGCCAGCTTTCTGGTTTTGTGTTTTGAATGAAATTGGTATAAATGACTTGACATTGAAATGGTCAGCTTAGTTTCTGTAACTACAGATTGCTTCTCAAATTTACATTTTTTTGCTTGCAATAGTGTGAGATACTTATGTCAGTCTATGTTAATGAATACACAACACTTCCCGCCTTCTTCCATGGACATCTTAGTTTTGATTCTTGAAAAACAAAAACACTTTCAATTTTAGCAGAAGACAGCAGGCTCTCAGAATGTACTGGTCAGGTGTCTAAAGCAATATACTTATTTTTTAAAACTCTAATCACTGCTATTCAAACATTTTTATCTAAGCCAAATACACTGAACAACAGACTGGATTCTTCAGGGTCACACACACAAAAAAGAGCTTCACAATCTATTTCCTAAATAAGGAAATATTTGGGAGGGTTGAAGGAGAAGAAACTCCAGAAAGAAGTCAACAACAGATGGTAGATAAAGGAGGAAATAATCCGTAAAACCTTTCTGCATAAACAAAATAAGACATACTTTTCCATGCAGAAGCTTATAGCACTTTTCCTACTAGACAAAACATTGGCTTTTTAGCTGTGGTGGAAAATTAACAAAACCAAACCAAACAGAACAAGCCTGAGCTCAAGGTGCTAAGCACAGCCTGGATTCAGAGCCTGGCCTGCAAACAGCACACGTTTAAAAGAAAAAGCCTTCTTTCCACTGAACAACATTATCCTGGAAACATATCCTCAAAGTTAGAGTCAAATGATCGAAATCTTTAGAAAGCCTTTACACATCTCCTTACAAAAGTGACCGATAACTCAAAAAGTTGTGGAAATATTTGTTTCAGGTGATTATAAATGAAACAAGCAGCAATGTGCCCGGCAACACCGGGACCTGATGAGCCCTTTGTTGTACTGCAGATGTGAGTAGTAAGAAAAAAATGTTCCCTAAGCTCTCCTCACAGGTACTACCAGTTACCATTCTATGCAATTTCAGTTTAAGAAATCAATATAAATGATTGAACATGTGCTATTTGATAATTTAGTGAATAAATTCAGGGCAGTACTAAATGCAGTCTGAAAGTCCTACTCCTATTTATTACTGACAGTGTAGCAAAGTACAAAGCTATATATATTTAATTAAAGAAATATTTGATTTTCAAAGACAATCATATTTGGGAAGGCTAAAATCCTAACTCCAAATGATCATTCCTTTATATTTTAGGTAGCAGATGAAAAGGGTGTCCACATAATGACAGAAGTGCTTCCTTTTCAAGGAAAGTCCATTGGCTGTGGCAAAGACAGGCGACAAAATACATGCTGGGAGGAGAAGCATGGGAGAGGGGATGTGTTGCAGGGCTCCGGGGGAAGGCAGGGGCACCTAGGAAATATTACCCTTGTTGAAGTGGAAGACCAGGATGTTTGGGGTAAAGCTGCTACAAAAAAAGAGACAAAACTGGTAAGTAACAATTACGTAGGCAACTGGAGAACAGCAGGGCTCCCTTAGTTTCCCCAGAACTGATGCAGGGGATATGCTGATCGGAAAAGGGGAAGGTAAACATAGCTCAAAGGAGAAATGTGTGTCTCCTCCATTCAGCTTTCAGTTGAAGCTTGGAGGCAGATATGTCTGGATAACTGGGCTTGCAAGGATGGAAATGTCCGTGGCTTGCCAGCTATGCTGGAGACAATAGAGAATCATGCTCACATACCAACTAACCCATCCTGAAATAAGTTATAGAAAATCTAAAATACCTCTTTGAAATCAAAAGAAGCAAAGAATAGTTTATATGGTCACTAACATCAGACAAGCGTCCACTCTTTCAAGCTATATAATACAGGAAAACTGGGAATAGCAACTGTACAAAGTATATATAAAAATGGGGCCAGATCTCCTGGCTTGCACACCTGTATGAGAATTAAATCCATCATCTCACAGCTCCCCATCAAAACAATCCAGCCTGGACCAAAACAGTCATGCAAGAATCAGTTTAAAAAGAACAATCTTTCCCAACTTGGAAAAGAAACAAATTAAACCCATATGTTACATCAGAAACAAGTGGTTCCATAAGCAGCTGAACAAGTAAAACTTGGTTTTCTGTAAAACACAGATTTGTGTCCTGCACTGATTCTTTGGTATCTAGCATGTGGTGAACTTGTTTTTCAGGAGAGCACCCAGAGATGTTGAAGTTGGACAAGAGTCAAAAGCTATTGCTAGAAGGGCACACAGGCAGGCACACGCATGCAGACAGCACCATCATATGAGCTTTGTTTTCTTAGGAAACCACATACAAAAACAATTCCTCAAAGGATATTTATTTTAAAGCAAAACCTCACCTGTGACATGACAGTAATAAAGAAGGAAATATCAGTATTTTAACAATGAGAGTTCTCACCACATTCCTGGGACAAATATCTAAAAGCTTGGTTTAGGGATTAGAAAATTTTGAGTAAAAAACCCTCTTGCTGTGATTTTCTAAGGCTTGAAGAATTAAATACCAGGAATAGAGGAGGCGTTGACATTTGTAACTGTTTTGGTACCCAGAATCCAATTCCCCTAACTTAACTTACCTGAAACTCTCAATCCCCTTCCTGTACTAACTTTAAAAGGACCATACAGAAAAAAAAGAAATATATTTAAACAATAAATGGTTCTTCTGTGCTCTCAGTTGATCAACTGATTGCAATGAGCTTCTGTACAGAACCTGAGAACTTCATTATCATACTTCCTGTAATTAAATCTTCAGTCATATTGGGACATTTGCGTTCAGAGAAGAAAGCAAAATTACATCTATCACTGAATATATTTTACTTCATAATCATCATGTCTTATTTAGTGTACAAGTCTACAAAAATCAAAAAACTCACAAAAGTATTGCCAGAAGCTAATTTTTTTTTTTTTTGGTTAGTTCCAACATTGCAATCTATATTTCTATTATTTAAAGGAAAAACTGTTTCAACAAAATAATTGGGGGGCTATTTTAATTTTATCCAAGACCGAAGCAACCCAAGCTTCTTGACCACAATATGGCAGACAGGATTGAAGAAGAAACAGCACTGCAGTAGGTGCGATGTCCCAACAAAAAGACATTTGCCAGTAGCATATTTACAGCTACAATTAATCCAGAAGCTGCAGACCCACCAGTATCAGAGCCCACAATGATATCTTAGGCAAGATTCACTAATTGCCTAATTAGTCTGTTAAAAAGTCTCATTGAGAAAATAGTTGACATAAGAAAGTATTATGTTCAGACTAGTAAAATATAGATTTCCATTTACTTTAATTATTAATAATCAGAGACACTTAATATTGTTTAAGGTTCAATCTATTTCTCTCTAGCTAATAAGAATCAGAAGAAGCTTGTACTACAAACATAGATTTATTGGTTTTCCTCTTAAAAATCAGTCAGATGCTATTGGCAAAGATAACAGCCATTAGGCAAGAGAATGTGCCTACATAAACATAGCAGAACTCAAGACCCTGCTGCAGCTCCAATACACAGAAACAAAGACAAGGAAATACCCAGTTCCAATCTGAAGAAGTTGCGGGGGTAGGGGAGAACAGAGATCCACATTGATTCTTAGACAGCATCACCATCCTCCTGACAGGAGGGGAGGCAATCACTCATTAGTAAGAGCTAGCGTAACGCCGGCAATTTTAATGGAGGTTTGTCCATGTGGTCGTAGCTCTTTTTCTTTCTGCTCCTTGTAGCAAGTTCCATTATACCATGAATTTCTTTCAGAATGTGCTTCACACATACACTCCATGGAACCAAAACCCACAGAGTGAAAATGTGAGAATTCAGGTTACTTATAAGATGTCACAAGAAACATACCACCTCAAGTGTGGTAAGCACCATCAATCCTCATCTAGCATTACTGTTCCTCGGCACTGGAAGTGAGAATCAATTACATGTTCAGAAAAGTCTGTGAGCTAATTTTCTAAAGCAAGCAGATTGCAACTTGGGACACAGCTCAGAAACATATATGTACATATTCAAGACAAAAAGGGTTAATAAAGGTCAAAGATTCACATAAACTGCACTTTCAGCATAAGCATTAGGTGTATTAGAAAGTATTCAAAAGGACTTCAGTTGCTTTTATGCTCAATAAGGTCAATTTAGAGTATTAAACACATCTGTCCTAGTATCTTTAGTAACAATGTTTACATAACAAGCATGCTCTGTCTGTCACAGAATATTATAAAACTACTATTACTTATTCAAGGATTTAAATTCCCCAGGAAATTATATGGGGCCAAACAGTATTATACAGTTTCGCATAAGCGTTTATGGCAGAACTTCAACTACTTTCCTGTTAATGAAGTGTCCAGAGTTTTTTCTTTCCATGTTAATCTTAAAAACATTAATTTTCAGAAATTAGAAACTTGTGACAATAATGACTTCTGCATACTGCCAGAAGCTAAACACAGTCTTTATAATAAGAAAGATTAATATTAACTTATGTCCTGGTAAATCAACTAGATTCACAAAACAAGAAAGTTTTCACAATCAGAGCTGCAGATGCTAAAGCTTTTATCAAATAGCCATTTACAGCCCCAAAAGCCAGAGCATACCTATTCTATAAAACATTCAACATTATAGTTTTTTTGAATTTGAAGTCTGATCAAATAGTAAGCACTCAATCTCTTACAAACAGGTCAATACAGCGACCTCCTCAGCTTAACCAAATAGTTTCCCCACTGCAGGATGTTGGGCCCTAAAGATTTTTGTACTTCTTTGAAACACCACCAAAGTAAGGCTGTTTTTAAAGAATACCATAAATAATAGTTAAGCCTTAATCCCCACATGAATAGCGCTAAATAAAATTTTATTAGACCTCCTAAATTCACAGAGTAGTCACTGGCATGATTTAGGGTGTCTAGATTGACAAGGAGGTTCAAATTTTCACTGCATGCAAAATCCATTATATATTACATTTTAGAAACACACACCCACTATATCAGATGCACACATAATTCTACATACACACAAATAGTGTCATGAGAATACCTGCAGGTAACATTTTAGCAGAAGAGAAGTATTAATGTTCACAGTGTTCAGGTCTGATGATTGTGCTCATCTCAAACTCCCTAGCAATGCAAAAAGCTCTCCCCAGAACAGATTTTCTTTCAGAAAACGACCTTTTCTTTCATGTTTCCAACTCCAGCTACACACGCAAAGCTGAATGTGCAGCACATTCAAATTATGGTATGCAGGACAACTCAGAGAACACAGGCACTACAGAGAGTCATCAGCTCAGTCCCAAGTTTTGCTGTTGCCTGCAGATGATGCAAAAGCAAGCATGTGTGATTACTTATAGACAAGGGAGGCAAGGGAAAGGATTAATTATTTGTCAGATTTTTTTTCTGTACAGGTTTTTGTTTGGTTGGTTTTGGAGGTTGTTTGATCAGTTTGTTTTGGAGGTGAGTGCACAGGTGCCAACTGTTCAGATGCCTGAAAGACAGCAGCCAAAAACTGGAAGCTGCTGAACTTCCAAGCATGGTAAACTGTAGTTGAACACAGCAGCGTGCAGCTAGAGCATCCTCCCCACCTGGGGAGCAAGCTGTGGAGCTGGGGGCTGCACAAGGCAGACCAGTGCCATGCGTGGGGCTGTGACCATGCCAACAGTGCTGCCTGCAGCTGAGGTCTGTGAGAAGATGACTGATTCCTTAACCAGGCTGTCATCGCCACATGTCAGCTCCTTTCCCTGGCATGCCAGAGGTTTCCTCTCCCCACAATCTGCTGGAACAACTGCTTGAGTAATTATTTGCTTATGTAGTTCAGTTAGAATGATCTGGGCTAGCTTCAACATCAGTAGTATACTTTTAAATTTCTTTTTATTATGATTTTTTTAAGCCTGCAGACAGAATGAGGATGGTGAGCAACCATATGGGTTATGCCATGGGTGGTAACTTGCAGCAGGGGCAGTGGTGGGGAAGTCTGGGGCAAGGAGGCAAGCACTGTGAGCAGAGGTGCAAGACAAGCTTCCCCTGCCCAGCTGCAGAACAGGGCCAGCAGCCAGAGACAGGGAGCAGGAGGAGGGAAGGGAAAGGATGAAGCACATTGGCATGTACCTGCAGTGGCCTAGCACCAGCAGGACAGTTGGTCTGTCCTCACAGTTGGGCAAGGCATAGGACTGAGATCCTCAGAAGGCCAGCCATCAGAGCAGCACCATGTCCTACAGCTAGAGACCAGCCCTCAGCATGCTGAGAACTGAAGCAGTTTGTGGCCACTAAGATCAGAGCTGTTAGTCCCCATCATCAGGAGGAATCAGCAGCTAATGTCCAGCATCATCGAGCACAAACCCCCACAATTATTACCTGTTGAAAGAGACCTGGGCAACTCAAGTGACAAACGCTTCCCTGATCGCTGGCTATCATAGTAGAGTACTTTAAAAGTACAATCTAATATATTGTGAGACTTGGAACATAGTGTAACTATAGTTATAACCTCCTTTGCTTTCTTCCCCTTTAAGGCAACAAATGAAAGAAGGGGAGATTGTATTGTTCACAGATATTAGCTGGTCTAACTCTGGATTCTCCTAATGTAATTCTCTTTCTCTACAGTTAATGAGGGTTTATTGAAGGTTATAAGGAAATAAATGGTCCTGGGTAGATAGGCTGGGGGATAAGCTTATTTTTGCTAATTGAGATGGAAAACTTTTGAGGCCCAATTCCCACCTTAGGCTGCTTACTAGGTAACTTGCCAATCTTTAAAGCTGTTACAACTAGATTTACACTACCTTGCCAGACAAAATACACAAGGAATTAACTGGAATGATCACAAATGTCTTTTTTTTTTTTTTTTTTTTTTAAAAAAAAAAAAAAAAAAGCAACTTACCCAGTTGCCAGAACTAGACTTAAAATGGAACATCTACCAAGAGCTTTATATGGCCCTCATAATTGCTGAGCACCTATCTGAAACCAATCAAAACAAGTAGAAGTCTATTTAGGAACATGGTTGAGAGATACTTTAATCCATAAATAATATATGAAACTGCCTAGGGAGGATTTTAAAAGGGGGTCTGTTGACATGGGTAAGAAATTTTGCACTAGTGAATAGAAATAGTTGAAAACAATGCAATCTTCTTTGGATAATAGATCATTTTATTGTCCAGTGCAAGTATTGTAAAGAAAACCAAAGAGACTGAAATTATTGGCTCAGTTTAGAAATTATAACATTGAACAAATCAAAGTGAAAAAATAAAAGCCCAAAACAATGCTGGGAGATGAGAGGTCTGGTCAGGTTTTAGACAGACTATCCAAACAGCTGGAAAAGATGTTGATTCTCTGAGGGAAATTTGTAATGTATTTGACTCATGTTTTTGTGGAGCTGCAGATTATCCTGAGGGGTTTGAAAGAAGCAATGTATGCCAAGAAGTTAAGAACATTATCTGGAAAATGATAGCATTTTAGTAGTTTTCCAATATAGCCAGCAATAGAATCTGAAGTTTAAAAAAATGAAAGAAAAAGTAAAACAAGAACCGGTGGGGTGGTCAAAATGAGAAATTATCTGTGGATGCTCTGTTTTCACAAAATACACGTAGACTCGTGTTTTTAAAAACTAGGTTTCCTTTTCAAACAAAATGTTTCCAGGATTAAATTAAATTTTAAAAAGTATTATCAACTCCTTCCTAATTTTCACAATTTTACATCCATTAAAATGACAGAACAGAAATAAAATTCGTCATTAATACAGCTCTTACTGGCTTGTTTTTTCAAGTCACATATGTACTACACACTGTAAGTGACAGACTACCCATAACATGTGTAATACTGTCTTCACAAGTAAATCTGTTTTATAATGATTATGACTTTACAAACTATTTATTTTTAGACATTTGCAATATGCTCCCTCTCACCATTTTCAAGTACTCTATGAAACTGGTAATTATGGAGATATTTTGTGTTTTTCTGCAATTACATCTTCTTGCCTTAGAAGCCAGCTTCATGGAATTAAAGATGGGGCTGGAATGGCTTATAACATCACTCTTCCTGACAAAAGTTGCTGTCCTCCCTTAAAAACGGTGGCTGAAATTTCTGAGGTGTCAAACCAGGATGACTAGTGTGTGTGTCATCTTACTATTTATTAATTACTAAATTAGAAATAGATAAATATTCAGGAACTAGTCCAAGTTACTGCTTTTTGTACCATTAGTAAGTTTTGGGGCTTTTACTTCTCTTTCAGTGACTGAACATTGAATATTTTTTTTTGGTGGGGCAGACGGTATGTGGAATATACCAGCTACTTGTGGATCATGCAGAATTTGACTGACAGGAGCCAGGGACAGACAAGCTTTGCTGAGAAGGGATGTGTCTCCGTATCTGACTGATTGCAAGGCAGGGAGGGATGTGATAGGCAATGGGGCTTGGCATGGGGCACTGTGTCCCCATCAAGGCCCCCAGACACAGGGCCCTGGAGGTCACACACACATTCCCAGCTGCACCGGTATCACAGCCTTGTGCACCAGCGCATCTGACAAGGAAATTAAACTGTCGCTCAAACAACTGTGTCCAGCCTGATGGGAGCTACAGAGAGCAAGCAAGACCATGACACTGAGACAGCAAGTAGCAGTGAGATCACATGCATTAGGAGTGATTAATATTCAAAGACTTACAATTTCACGATTCTAAGAGCACGAAACTTGACAAATCTCAGTATTCTGGAGCTGGATGCACGTTATTTCCGAGACCAGCAAGCAATGAGAGTTCATCGAGTCATGTATCACCTGAAACCAGCTTTGTACACAAGAAATTATGATTCCCTCCTAGGCTGGGAACCCCCCAGCTGCATCCCCTGAGCTGGGGAGCCAGAGGATCTGTGCCACTGCAAGGGGGGCAACTGGCACAGCTGAGATCCTCATGGGTAAGTGGCTAAACTTGCTCTCCACTAGTAGAGCCATAATGTTCTGAACTGAAGGCTGAAGCATCACTGCAAATACAATGACAATACCAATTCTGAGACCATTTTGGAAAGATAAGAACATTGAACAAGGTTGGAAGACCCCGATTCTGTTCCCAGAAAAATTCAAAAGCATTTTTGCCATTAATTTTGTTTGGAGGACAGAGCTCTGCAGAAGAGTAATCAAGTTCAAATTGTTTGCAAGCTTAACAGTTTTAAGGCTGAATGATGAACACATCCAAACCTTTGGGGAAAAATTGTGCTTGCTCTTTTAGTCCAAAAATGACAATTAGAGTTTAAGCGGCACAGTTGAGCAGATCCAAACACCAGTTTAAAATTCAGTCCAGAATTCAGAACATAGCAGCCAACTGAGAAGTATCTGGGGACATCCAGATCAGTCCAAAGAATTTATAATACAAAACCAGCATTTGCTTAATAATCATAATAAATGTACAAAAGCATGTTAATATAATGGCCAAAAAATTCGTTGTTTTTACCAGGATTTGAAATTGTGACCAAATTCTAAAGAAAACCAGTTAGATTTGAGAAAGTCTGAAATTGGGTTTTCACTTCACCTTGAAAAATTACCAACTGAGCAGCAGAATTTTAATTTTGAGAGGAAACTGAGTAACAAACTTGTAATTAGAAGACTTCTGTTAAGAGTGGAAGATCTCAACCTATTTGAAAGTCCCAGTTTGGGATTTTTTTCCAACACCAAATTAAAAGAATGTAGTTTAAAAAAAAAAAAAATCTTTAAAACTGAAACATTTTCCCTATGTTCTTAATTTAAACCATATCTCAATTTTGGATCTGTTACAGAAGCGGAGGCAGTCTTTATAAGACGAGTTTAAACCCTTATGCACAAATATTTCTCCATTTCAGTAATCAGACCGTCCTGTTTTAAGACAATAAGACGTGACAGGTAGCACATTTGCAGAAGATCAGTGAGTCCCTGGGCTGCTCTGCAAGACGCAGGTCTACAGGCAGAGTGACATCAACCAGCCGAGGAGTGCAGTAATCCCCTGGGACTGGTTGTCATGTCTCATTGTTGTTATGAAAGAAAAATGGTAAACAAGGAAGCCAGTCTGCAATTATGAATTTATGGATGTTTGTTAATGAGTATCTCAGACCTCGTCAGACAGCTCCTTTTGGAGTATTTTTCAGATTTCACAGGCAGTTTCAGAACAGTCCTTCAAAACATTAAAAATGCCACCATCATTAGATTAAATGAGAAAAAACACATTAAAATGTTAACACAAATACACTCTGAAAACCTGGGGAACACACATTCCCTGTAAGTTTCAGATACTAGCTCTCTCCAGTGGACAAATAATCCAGAGATGAAAAAAAAAAAAAAAAAAAGAGGAGAGGGAGAGAGGGATTTAATTCATAGAAGCACAAAAAAGAATGACCCAAGAGGACTTTAAGGACCAAATTTAATATATTTCTAGTTTAAGCCACACAGACAAAAATGAGGTATCAGAAATCATACATTGTGATTTATGCTAAAGGAATCCTTCAGAAAAATCCCCAGACAATTACACAAAAAGATAATGAGGATAAGATGATACAATTTAAATGCAGATCACCCAGACAGACACACTCTCGGTCATTTAGTAAGTCCAGACAGATGGTTCTCGCAGCAGTTCTCTTACCCTGACTATCCTTAAAATCAGGGTAATCTCACTTGGATAAAGAATTAGCTAAAGGCAGAACCCAGGGAAAAAAAAAAGAAAAAAGAGTGTTTTTTTAAAAAAAAACCCAACTTTTTTCTTAATATTAATTTAAGGATTATTGAAAAATAGAATGTAAGTAGAGCAGGGCGATATTAAGAGAAAGAGTGAAACACTATTGATTTATAACGAGTGCTGGTACCAAAGAGAGGAGTAGGGTTGGGATGGCAGTGGATAAGCAGTTCATAAAAGTGTCTTGGGCTACAGGTCATATACAATATAACACAATATCTTTTTTATGGGAGAGATTTACTTGCATGTCTGTTTAATCCTTTGCTGCATGCCTTGGTATACATACAATCCCTAAGAGAGACAGTGCGGTGCTGCTTCATATATGGTGTTTAACGGTATCCTGGCACTAGTCCGCGGTCAGGGTTTTATAATTGATCAGAACATATCTCCCCCAAATACAAGCAGTTTTTCCATTATTTTTTGAACAACAACGACAAACATCCCCTGAAACACCTGGTAAAGCCTTAACAGCAGTGTGCCCAAGAAACAAAGAGGAACAGGTCACAGAACAGCACTTCCAAGTAAGCAAACAAGTTTTGTCCACAACCACATTTCACTTTCCGCATTGAGGAAATCCATTATTACTTGCTCACTTGATATATTTGCCTTTTTGCATATTAACCCAGACGCATGTTGCACTTCTCAAGCCAATTTAAGAGTAGTGTTCCAGTGAGCTCGTAGATGTGAAGCTGTTCTCGTCTAAGGGCACAAAAGAGCCAGTTTCCTCCTCTCTGTTCACTATTTCACTTTGAAAAGTCGTAACAGGGAGGGCAAGCATGACGTTGCAGCTGCGATATACTTCTAGTCATCAGTGAACTCCCTCTCCCCAACAGCATCTCTGCAGACCCTCTATCTAACAGACACCCTCACCATACTCATGCGTCCAACAAATTGAGCTTAACTGGAGGGATGTTGTTGTGGCTCAAGCAATTGAAGCAGCTCTGACAGAGCCAAAAAAGTGCCAACTGAAACTGAAAGATTGAACTTCATGTAGTAGAGTTGCAAGTCTCTGCAATGTATTATTTCACACAGCCAGGTCACCAAAGTGGCCATTGCTCCAGCTCAGCATATAGCAAAACCTTGTGACCATCTGCTTAGCAGTCAATACTGCCCATACAGTTCAAAACCACGGAGCACAGTGCTGTTCCACATCTACTCACACTTAGACATTTCTACGGCAACATGAAAATCATCTGGCCCAAATATAAATACTTTTGTGGAGTACTAATGTAAGTGACCCAAAGAGGAGACTGATTGAGTTTCAAAAACTTTCTTAGTTATTTAATCACAGCAAACCCTAGTATGCAGCAAGAAAAAACAAAATACATTTGGGGCATTTTGATGAATTACGATTACATGAATTGCGATTAAAACATCTGAAGGAATTCTAACACACTAAAAATAGTAGTAACATTCCTTTTAGAATTAAAAAGAGAGAATTACTATGAATGATCCAAACCACAACCAGGGATCTTATATTTGTACAAATGATTTTATCTAGATCCAAGATATCACAGGAAGATTAACAAAACATTGGAAGGATGCAAGGGTATAATGCTTGAACGTGGCATATCCCAGCTCTTACACAGCACTTGATGTAGGTCTAAGTGCCTTCCTTTTTCAAATCTCAGATAAAAATGGATCCAAGTGGAATCAGATATCTTCTTGCTTAACAGCTGTAGCTGTATATAAAGTTACTGTGCTGCAGATGTTTCTACCATCATTCCCCCCCCCACTTGAGCAAGATAAGATGTAAGCTCCAGTATATTTCAGCTCTAAGAAAAGCTTTGTTTAAACTCTTTTCATCAGTACGTCACAGACTTCGCTGAGAAAATAAAGAGGAGCGCTCACACTGCTGGATTTGTCATTGCAGTTCAGGGCCAGTAATCAACGTTTTGTGGGGTAACTTCTGAAATAGCTTGTGGCTGCTCCACTCAAAACCTGACTTGGCTCCATTTGAACTTGGTTGTTGCAATTATATTTTCAAGTTGAAGACAGTAAGAAAGATGGCCCATTTTTACTACAATAAACCCACTTTCTTCTCTTGGTACCAGGAAACAAAGCTATGAAGATATATCTGCTGTGACCAGAAATTTAACTGTTAAGGGAAAATTGATAGCACCATTTCTAAAGGAAGTTATGATCATTATCTATACCAGGACTCCAATGAGTCCAGGATTTCATCAAAAATAAAGAGTCTGCAGTGTCTAACCCAAAAAATCTGTTTCACAAGGCATCAATATTTCTCTTTTCTCCTACTTACAATACAGAACTGTATTTTCTTGAACTGGTGCTATTTACTTTACTACCAGCTTCCAGAGGTA